>NW_015722744.1:0-289 GCF_001515625.1 Sinocyclocheilus rhinocerous
GCAACACCTTCAGTTATTGAGTTTCAGCCTTCAAGACTTTTAGAGAAAGATGAGACGAGACTAGCACTTTGATGTGTGCTGCTTTATAAAGCAAAGAAGCAAAATGACTGCGTCAGGACTCTTTACACAACATTAATTGTTGATTGACACATTAATATCTATAAACTAATCATTTATGAATGTATTATGTTAGATTAGTCTGTATAAAATTTCAGCCTAAACCTGCCTCTAAACAAAACCTGACACTGATCTGAGGCAATTGACAGTGTCAAATTTTAGGATTGAACTC
>NW_015722745.1:0-289 GCF_001515625.1 Sinocyclocheilus rhinocerous
TTTTTTCTAAGGCATGTTTATAAAAATATACTAAATGGCCTAATCCTGGCTTAGCCTAAACATTGTCTGTGAAACCAGGCCTATGTGTTTTGTTTAAGTCTCATCTTACTTTTATTTATATTCTTAAATATGACCATGTGCTCATAGGGTTCCCCTTATGAATGTGTATAATAAGGTTATTTAATGAATGAATGTGAACAGTCTTAAGTCTGCAACAAAGTCATTACCACATTGATATGAATATCATGAAACACATATGTACCTGGTATAGAATCTGATGTCATCGTCC
>NW_015722746.1:0-289 GCF_001515625.1 Sinocyclocheilus rhinocerous
TGTTTCGACTATTTGCCCTATTCAGTGTTCTAAAATATAAAATTTATAATTTCTAAAAAATACATTTATCATACAAGTAGAGAGATTTCATGACATTTAGTGATCATTTGAACATGACTGAATTAATTCAACGCGCACATTTTCATTACGCAGAACTCTTTAAACAAGTATTTTTTTGAACGTCACTAAACAAATGTGCGTGTTAGGGATGTGCCGATACGAGTATCGGTACTGAACGGTTCATGGGGCAAATTCCAAATGGAAGTGATCATCCCTATCCCCTTGGAGT
>NW_015722747.1:0-289 GCF_001515625.1 Sinocyclocheilus rhinocerous
GAAAACTTGGACGATAAGTTCTTAAAAAGAAGACAAGAAATAAGTCAAATATACGAGAAAGTTCATATGAAAAAAAAAAGAAGTTGATAGTATGAAGATGGATGAAGATTTGAATTCTTTTGAGTTAAAATAGCCATTAACAATTCAAAGAATACAACACTAGGGAGACACATGATCAGTTACAGTATGTTAAAAAACTTACCAGAGGTAGCCATTGAAGCATTATTGGATAATCATATATGGTATGAAGGCACCTTACCCAAAGATTGGAAAAGTGCAATAGTGATAC
>NW_015722748.1:0-289 GCF_001515625.1 Sinocyclocheilus rhinocerous
ATCTAACTTTTGATACACATGAAATCTTTAACATTACATACAATTTCAGGGAGCATGGAAAATACAGGGAGTTCATAAATCTGCAAATCCTCGGGCAGGTGAGAAAAAAAGACCACACACACGAGCCTTTCTCTGATTCGTTGCCAGTTCTTTTCTTCCCGCTTTTGTGGAATGTACAGACAGGCCTAGCTCGGAACAACACTCTGAAGCGAAAAGAAGGCCCAATAATTTGATTCCCGGGAAAGGGTTATCAGCCGAATGAGTGAAATATTATGAAGGAATCCTCTCC
>NW_015722749.1:0-289 GCF_001515625.1 Sinocyclocheilus rhinocerous
TCAAAAAGTATTTGTTGTAATGTTCTATTTGTATACTCACTACCATTCCAAAGTTTGGGGTCAGTAAGGTTTTTTGTTGTAAGTTGTAAGTGTAAGAATTATTTTTTTTCTTAAGAATTTTTTTTTTCTGCAAGCATGCATTAAAGTCATCAAAAGTGACAGTAAAGACATTGTTACAAAAATCAATTTTAAATAAATGCTGTTCTTTTGAACTTTCATCAAGGAATTCTCAAAATCAATCTTGCCACAAAATATGAAGCAGCACAACTGTTTTCAACATTGATAATAA
>NW_015722750.1:0-289 GCF_001515625.1 Sinocyclocheilus rhinocerous
ACTAAAATAAATAAATAAACATACTAAAAATAATTAGAATAGACATAGAATAGAATAGAAATATAACAAACTAAATAAACAATAAATATAAATAAAAATATACATAAAAAATAAACATCCTTAAGTCATGTACATGAGCTAAGAACTACAATGACACTCTGGTTTGTACGTAAGAGTTTCTTAACTGCACTGTTACCCAAAGACTCTTTCTCTGATAAGAGATTATGTAAGACTACATACTTCTCAATATATATATATATATATATATATATGTGTGTGTGTGTGTGTG
>NW_015722751.1:0-289 GCF_001515625.1 Sinocyclocheilus rhinocerous
GCTTGTAACACTCCAAAGAGAAAGGAAAAATTGAAATCGCAATTAACCCCTTTAATACAAATATTAAGAAATATTTTTTAAATAAGATAAGAAATAAGAAAACTTATATGCAACACCATGTTGCTTATATACAGTACATACAGTAATTCAATTTAAGGAAGGTAAATGTGATGTACACAAAATTGCTGAAATGCAAGTCTATACGTAGATTTTGGAAATAACATTAATCTGCCTGACCAATATCAGTAGTAATCACTACTTCTAGTGCACATTGAAATACACATTGTAA
>NW_015722752.1:0-289 GCF_001515625.1 Sinocyclocheilus rhinocerous
ATTACTCCAGTTTTCAGTGTCACATGATCCTTCAGAAATCATAATGTGATGATTAATTATCAATGTTGGAAACAGTTGTGCTGCTTAATATTTTTTAGGACCCTGTAATAATTTTTTCAGGATTATTTGATGAATAAAGTAAAAAAAAAAAGTGTTTATTTAACATAGAAATATTTTCTAACAATATAAGTCTTTATTATCAATTTAACACACCCTTGCTGAATAAAAGCATTCATTTCTTTCAAAAAAAGAAAAAGAAAAAAAATTACTGACCCCAAACTTTTGAACA
>NW_015722753.1:0-289 GCF_001515625.1 Sinocyclocheilus rhinocerous
TACTTTACTATAGTATGGTTCAAAAACACTATAGTATTTACTATATTATTTTTTCACGTCTGTTATATTATGTTGATGGTTGTATTAGTTTTTGTATACTGTTTTTGATTTTTGAGCATTAAATAAAAAAGTAATGCATGCGGAACTTCCTTGTCAACAAACGGCTGAGGTCAGCTGATGCTGCATCACGTGACACGAATGTAGTCACATGACCGGCTGAGTCAAACAACACACACACACCCATCCATTCTCTCTCTCTCTCTCACACACACACACACACACACACACA
>NW_015722754.1:0-287 GCF_001515625.1 Sinocyclocheilus rhinocerous
TGGAATAAACGATAAAGACTTTCATTGTTTAGTAATTTATCCGTTGATAGACTTACTACTCCATGCAAGTTTCCCCTAACTGATGCAGCAGATTGAACTTAAATAGCTTTTTTTAAATTTAAGCACTGCTTATTAAATAAGAACTTGATAGTATGCAGCAGTGTGTGTGTGTGTGTGTAAATGATTATGTACAGTATATACACACACACACACACACACACACACACACAGAGACACATTAATACAAATAAATGAAAACACAGTAAAATATTTATATAGGCTATGAA
>NW_015722755.1:0-289 GCF_001515625.1 Sinocyclocheilus rhinocerous
AGTTTGATGTTAGCATGTTGCTAAGCTAACAACGTGACACTCTAAGACGACTAAAAAAGACAACAAACATCATGTAAAAACTACTATTTAAGGTATAATTTCATTTTATTTATAATCAGCATTTTTCATGCCTTGCCCATCATCTTAAATGTAGGTTTCTCTGAGATTATCACAATGCATTCTGGGATACATGTGACAGTGCTGTAGAACTTGACATTGCTTTTAAGAGGCAGCATGCAATTAATCTTACATCTTAATTTCTTTACATTGTCTAGTTTATGTTTTTCCC
>NW_015722756.1:0-289 GCF_001515625.1 Sinocyclocheilus rhinocerous
GATATCGATGTAACCAGCTATAAGCTGAGATATCTGCTCCCCCTCGGTGGTCTGAACTGAGTAGTAGCTCTCCTGATACTCCCCGAAATCCTGTATATTGGGCACAGATTTATATACAAATATATACATTTACATACATACATACATACATACACAGGAGGTGTACCTGAGCTATTTGAGCCATCTGAAAGTCAAATGTAAGTCTGTAAGAATATGTGTGTTATGCAAGTACCAGTGTAAAGCTCTTAGGTGAGGCGGCCCATCTTTTCACTGTAGTAAGTGGCCACTC
>NW_015722757.1:0-289 GCF_001515625.1 Sinocyclocheilus rhinocerous
CTACACTTCGAGTGTTTGATAGTGTGATCAGAGTGCACAGGTGTGGGTGTGTGTGGAAGTGCCCTTATAAAATCAAACTCTACCTTGATCCCTGCCGCTGGGAACCTCAGCCCTGCCAGTATTATTTCAGTTTGTTTTGTTTTACAGATACACCGAATTATGTGTATATAAAGTTGGTTTGTATTATTATTATTACTTTTCTGTTTGTAATTAGTTTTTTTCTTGTTTGAAGTGGGGTTTCTAGTGTTCTTTGTTGATTTTAGTGTCCAGTATTCTAACCTATTTCTGT
>NW_015722758.1:0-289 GCF_001515625.1 Sinocyclocheilus rhinocerous
AAGAGCTGATTATATTATCTAAAGACAAAACTGCTGAAAAAATCTAAGATGATTCATGTAGGCAGGTGATGGATGTGTCGTGAGGCTTGCGTTCAGTGAGTCTGCAAACATACTCCATCTAGGGAGAGATATTTGGAGAATTTCAATCAGCAAGGCCGTACTTTCATTTGCCGTAATGAGTAATTTTCCACCCATCTGTGAGAGGCCAGCACTGTGTGGGTTAATTAGCTGGATCCATCACGGTGAATGAATTGGAAAAGTGAAACACATTGACCCAAAATCTGTAGCA
>NW_015722759.1:0-289 GCF_001515625.1 Sinocyclocheilus rhinocerous
GAATAATGACTCTATTGTCTTCTGTAGAGCTGCTTTACAGCTAAAACTGAATTTGTTTCATAACTGATGAATTTTATAACATTAACTTGATTAATTTCACGTTTATCACAGTGAAGCTGCTTTGACACAGAAGCAGAACGAGATTCACTTGTAGTTCTTGTGCAGGTCCATGATTTTCTCCTCCATCTCTTTGGTCTGAAGAGGCGCGAAACGAAACTCGCTGATGTAGTCGGAGCCGTACTCGTCTGGGTCATAATCGCCCAGCTCCGACTGAACCGAATACGAACCC
>NW_015722760.1:0-289 GCF_001515625.1 Sinocyclocheilus rhinocerous
GAGCACATGAAAACATTCAAGAGACCCATATTTTCCAGAGCTCATGTTGCATGAGCATATTTTATAGCCCTTGCAGCCCCACACAGAGCAACAACAGCGAGCCGAATTATATTCATCCTGATCCACACACACTCAAATACATGGCCCAGTTACACACATCCCAGCCTGTGTGTGTTTGTTTGTGTGAATCTGTGTGCATCCCTGGGGAGGACAGTTAGTCCAGAACTACTACACTGGCACATTTTCTCCAGCATACATTACCAACACAGACAAACAAGACCGGCTGAGC
>NW_015722761.1:0-289 GCF_001515625.1 Sinocyclocheilus rhinocerous
GATCAGATGCGTAAGGTCAGGAATCAAATTACTTGTGATTAAATTAAATTTAGATTCTGCTTTTCGGTTCCTGTATGTGCATTCAATTGTGATTTCAAAAGATTCAACTGCAAGGAGACGAAATACAACTCACTCCTGCACTGTTTTCTGTGCTGCGCACATCACACACATTCTTTCTCTCTCACACAAAGCGCATGCACAAAAGCCGCCTCTTATATACGTGAACACTGGACTACACTACACGTTCGAATGGACAAATACACACAGAATTATATCAAAATATCCCATA
>NW_015722762.1:0-289 GCF_001515625.1 Sinocyclocheilus rhinocerous
GAGGTACGTATTTTTATGAGACCAGGTTGGTTTTTATACTCAGCACCCCTTAAGGAACTAAACAAAAAGATAGACAATCTTTTTTCTGAAAAACACTCTATTGATCTGGCATAAAGTTCATAAAAAGCTTTCTTGCTTTTCTCAGATTTGGGGCAATGATCACTTTAGCCTGGCTAAGAAAGATAATGGCATTACTAGATTGATGGATCTGTAAAGGTAATATATTCATGTAATTTGACAAGCTTGTAATGAAGTTTGACATACCTCGCAAACTGTTTTGCAAATATCT
>NW_015722763.1:0-289 GCF_001515625.1 Sinocyclocheilus rhinocerous
AGGTCATTGTGTTAGCATGCAAACCGTGGCGCTGCTGAATTAGCCGAATTGTCCCAATTCATCGGAGAGATGACAAGGAATGTTCTAGGAATACCAAATTTCACCTGACAGACAGCACACCCCACGCATTTCTCTTTTGTTTAGGCTTGTCACTCATTGACACCCTTTGTCTCCTTCTGACAACCCTTGAAGCTCTTGCTTGGTTATGCAAAAAAAGCGTGGCATGTTCATGTTTGACTTCTTTAATTCTCCTTAGGCACATGCAGGGTGGGCCTTACCCGCCCCTGGC
>NW_015722764.1:0-289 GCF_001515625.1 Sinocyclocheilus rhinocerous
GGAGTCAGACGCGCTACCGTTGCGCCACGAGGTCTTAGCAAATGATTTGGGGCTTCTTGTTTAAACGCTTCGATACATTAAGAAAATCTGACATTGAAAAAAGCTGAATGAACACACTTGATGTTAGACTTCACACTTTTGATTTCAAGAAGAGACTGATTGACCCCGACGTGATTTGAACACGCAACCTTCTGAGCTAGAGTCAGACGCGCTACCATTGCGCCACAAGGTCTTAGCAAATGCTTTGGGGCTTCTTGTTTAAACGCTTTGATACATTAAGAAAAAATCA
>NW_015722765.1:0-289 GCF_001515625.1 Sinocyclocheilus rhinocerous
AGATTTCACTTTTATTCACATAAACACACATAGAACACATCACATACAGTTTGGTAAACATGGAAGATCCATCACATACCAAAACAAACCTCATTGGTTTGCACGCATCATGCACCCACGTTTGAGCTTCCATGTTTACCATATTCGATGTGCTCTATGTATGCGTGTCAATCATTTTTTAGATGTAAACAATAGCCTAAATTAAATCTGTTCATCATATAAAGCAATCGTAAATCACGGTCATGGGTCGTGGTGCGGAGGAAGCACACGTTGAGGAAGGAATCCATAG
>NW_015722766.1:0-289 GCF_001515625.1 Sinocyclocheilus rhinocerous
CTTTGTCATGACCCTGCCGTTGTGGGCGGCATACACAGCGCTGGGCTACCACTGGCCCTTTGGCCAAGTTCTGTGTCAGGTGAGCAGTTACATTGTGGCACTGAACATGTATGCGAGCGTGTTTTCTCTGACTGGGCTCAGTGTGGAGCGTTACTGCGTCATCACACGAAAGCGTGGCAACGGCTCAAAGCAGGGACGGTCAACCACACGCGCCAAGTGGATTGTGGGTAGTGTTTGGCTGGCAGCTGGAATCCTGGCACTTCCTGCTCTGCTTCTGCGGACTGTTAGG
>NW_015722767.1:0-289 GCF_001515625.1 Sinocyclocheilus rhinocerous
AACCACATAAGTCATTATTCAAACATATTATCACACCAAAGTGTCAATAACTTGAAATGTTTGTGCTGTAAAAGCTAAACTCCATTGGCAGCTTAGCCACGTGGACAGGAAATGGGAAAATGATGGTCCTAAAATAACCATCCAACCACAGTCTCCCATAACATCAATTGGAAAAGCCAGGCTAATCAATGGCTTCTGAAAGTGTTGATCTATGGCTATGCCCTGGGGTCTGGAAACTCACCCCTTCAGCAGCATAAAGAGGATCTGTGAGTGGGAAGAGATGTACTCC
>NW_015722768.1:0-289 GCF_001515625.1 Sinocyclocheilus rhinocerous
GTCAACATGCTTTTGACACGCTCATAGAGAAACTCACCACAGCACAAGTGTTAGGATTTGCTGATCCCAAACTGCCCTACGAGTTGCACACTGATCCTAGCACCACCGGGCTAGGTGCTGCACTCTACCAGCAGCAGGGAGGAGAACTGCGTGCAATTGCTTTTGCCAGTCGTGGGCTTTCAAGGAGTGAGGCTCGTTACCCTGCTCACAAACTCGAGTTTTTGGCCCTGAAATGGGCAGTCATGGAAAAGTTTTCTGATTACCTGTATGGAAGTAATTTCAAAGTGGT
>NW_015722769.1:0-289 GCF_001515625.1 Sinocyclocheilus rhinocerous
TGTATTTATTTATTTTCTTACTAATATTAGAGCAGAGTTTTTGTTACCCCAAACAAACAAAATAAGATTTTTAAGTAATTGTAAATAATTTTTAAGTAAATAATATGTAACTGCACAGATATGGGTGTTTGTTTGATTGTTTGATTGTTTATTTAGAGCACTCTTCATATGAAATATGAGAAATAAAGAAAAATCAAGATAACTTGTCAGCAGAATCATTTATTGTGCACAATATTCAATGAAGATGTAATTTTTTTAAATTATTAAAGGGGTCATATGATGCGATTTC
>NW_015722770.1:0-290 GCF_001515625.1 Sinocyclocheilus rhinocerous
AAAAAAAAAAAAAAAAACTTTAAAAGAACTGATTCACAGAAATAAATCAGACTTCCAATCACTACAAGGAGGGTGTTAAATAGAGGCCGGGGGCTGGTGACAAGGGCCTTGAGATTGGACTCAAGACCCTTTTTCTATCTCATCATGTCCCATCCATTGTGACTGATCAACCGCCCCAGGATGCAATGTGTTACGTGGGCCTGGTCTGCTGGACTCTGGTGTAAACTAAATGGATGGAGCTGCCAGCACAATCCTAATCTTGGAGCCAACAGCAGGTCCCACAGCCTCTG
>NW_015722771.1:0-289 GCF_001515625.1 Sinocyclocheilus rhinocerous
CCAGTAGTCTTGGCTTCCATATATGCCCCCAACTGGGACAATGATAAGTTTTTTGTCAAGTTTTTTTCAAGTCTACCAAAAGTAGATGAACACTATATTATCATCGGAGGAGATTTTAACCTGGTCCGAGATGTTTCCCTCGACAGGTCTTCCCCCAACCAGTCTACTCTTTCTAAGTCAGCCAATGTGGTGCTGATTTACACCTCTCAACTGGGACTTTCTGACCCTTGGAGATTTAAAAAAACCCAGGGCAAGGCTTTTTCATTCTTTTCACAAGTGCATCATACGT
>NW_015722772.1:0-290 GCF_001515625.1 Sinocyclocheilus rhinocerous
ACAAACAGAGGGAAAACATAAGAACTAGTACTGGAATTAAAATATAAGGCTATGGAGTTAAAAAAAAACTGATAATGGAGGGCTTCAGATGTGATTTTTCTCAAGCATGCGACTCTTTCCACAATACGTGGCACCGTTAGGTAACATGCTAACTACGCCCGGCCTGACAAACAAACCAAACGACTCAAAATTACCCATTAAGGATTTGGTTTGAGTTATACTCGCTGAGCATTTAATAAACGATATATAATCTAGTCAGAAACAACGATAAATAATTTATAAAGCATTTT
>NW_015722773.1:0-290 GCF_001515625.1 Sinocyclocheilus rhinocerous
AAAAAAAAACAATATGTTTAAAATATTATGATAGTATTTTTGGATCGCCTGTTACCAATTAGACTATTATTTCATGCTATGCTTTGTTCGGTACTTATTTCTCCCTTCAGTTAAAAAAATGTAATTAATTAATTAATCAGCAGTTGTTATTTGATATAAAAGTCTGTTTAATTCAATGTGCCTCAGATTGTACGAAATGAGCAAACTGTGTTAAGTTTTTATTTTTATTTATAAAACTGTGATCTCAGCATCTCAACACATTGAGGGAAAATATTAATTCTTTAAGTCAG
>NW_015722774.1:0-290 GCF_001515625.1 Sinocyclocheilus rhinocerous
ACAGGTGCTGCACAGGTAACCAACAGGCCCATTTTCTCTAGAAATCTAGTCCCTAGCATCTTAAAAAAAATATCCTCTCCTAACACCTGTCTGTTTTGATTTCAGGGATATTTTAAGAATATTTTGGGAAAGGCTTTAGACCCGTTTTATTTATTGGAAATTGAATGAATCCATATTAAAGTGCTAAGAAAGCCATTACTCTTTCTTTCAGTCTAGGAATTGAGATAAGCTTGCTAAGAGGAATGTAAGTGCACTGTAAAACCTGATAAGTTAAGAATACTCAAAACATT
>NW_015722775.1:0-290 GCF_001515625.1 Sinocyclocheilus rhinocerous
TATTCCCTTGAAATTGTAATTGCAATTATTAATTACGATTATCATAATTTACGTTGATGTTTATACCATTGTTGGAAGCAACCGCATGCCATATTATTAGATGAAAACAAGCTGAAAACACTTTGAAAAACTTGTATTGCTTTTCTATAGCATTACGCCTCAAATGTCAACTGTACATTGGACTGGTTTCTTTAAATTAAAAAAAGTAAAAAAATATGCATGTTATTATATGCTACGGGTATTAATGTTATATTAAAACTAAACTTAAAACAATGGGGAAAACCCTTAAG
>NW_015722776.1:0-290 GCF_001515625.1 Sinocyclocheilus rhinocerous
AAAAAATATTAAGTGGTGAGATAAAAAATATGTTTGTTTCCAACCTGATCAAGATCATGTCTAATTCTGTTCAGCTGCTCAGCTTCAAGTAAAGATGTAGAAAAGCCTTCTGAATCCCGTGGGAGGGCATCGAGCTCCTCCTATAAGATCCATAATACAAATGCTTGACATTATACACCATAACAGTTTAAAATCTATCTCAAAATTAACCATATCTTAGTTTACCTGTGTCATGGTGCCTGATGTTACACATCTGGCTAAAATCTTAGCAGCAGGTGTCACTGTATAGG
>NW_015722777.1:0-290 GCF_001515625.1 Sinocyclocheilus rhinocerous
AAAAAACGGATCCGAAATCAGGTAAAATACATAGACACTGATTTGTGGGTTCATTGTGATCAAATGATTTATGAGTTCACAAACCACAAAATACAGATGATGACGCTGACTAGCATGTGCAGAAATGTTCACATGTAAGAATGAATTTGACAAAGCTTGCCCAAATAGAAACAGCTGCTCTTGAATATTGTCGTCTTTCTCTGTAACCACTAGAGGGCAGAAGTGTCTCAGAAATCAGGGCTGCGTTCAGCCCCGACAAAATGGTGCAAACCGTTTTTTAAACGGAAACG
>NW_015722778.1:0-289 GCF_001515625.1 Sinocyclocheilus rhinocerous
ATCTATCTATCTATCTATCTATCTATCTATCTACTGTTCTATGCATCTATCCATCATCCATCCATCCATCCTCTACCCATTCGTCTATCAGCTGTTCTATGCTCTACCCATCATCCATCCATCCATCCATCCATCCATTGTTCTATGCATCTACCTATGCATCTATCTCACATTTTATGAATCAATCTTTTGTTCCATCCATCTGTCTATCTACTGTTCTATGCATCCATCCATCAATCACCCATCCGTCTATGCATCTACCTATACGTCTATCTATCATTTTATGCAT
>NW_015722779.1:0-289 GCF_001515625.1 Sinocyclocheilus rhinocerous
ATTTCTAACACAAAATTACTAGAGATTTTCAAATGGCAGTTTTACTTTTGAATCTGTATCAGAGCTTCTCTGTCTTGTAGTTCCTTAAAGCCAATTCACACTGCACTGACAGACAGTGATGATCACCAGATTATCCTACATCACTTCTCAGACATTCATTCGACAACCTGGCAAATGAACACCGATCAATAGCGACAGACAAAGCTATGTGACTACACTCTAAAAAATGCTGGGTTGTGTCAACCCAACTTTGGGTTAGTCCATATTTGACCCAAAGTTGGGTTGAAAC
>NW_015722780.1:0-290 GCF_001515625.1 Sinocyclocheilus rhinocerous
ACTTTATTTTTAATGAAGTTTCAGCTCACGCGAGTAAAACATTGACCATTTGTTCGCTTCATTTCACCGCGGATCCCTTTGTAAACAAGACACAGGTGGATGCTGGATTTGCAGAGACTAAGATTAAAAAGCAATGCTTATGTGAGTAAAAAATATTTGTACCATGTGTCACTATTGCTTTGTTAGAGATCGCCTGACATGTCATGATTATGTGTACGTGTCAAACCAAAGTCACAGAAGGCTCCAACTACAGTCATGGCCAAAAGTTTTGGCAGTGACATAAATGTTGT
>NW_015722781.1:0-290 GCF_001515625.1 Sinocyclocheilus rhinocerous
AAAAAAATAGGAAGGGGGCAAAAACTTTTTCACACCACTGTACATATAACATTATTTTTTATATTTTAAATATATTTGATAAAAAACATAGTAAAAACTGTTGTGAAATATGATTACAATTTAAAATAGCTGTTTTCTATTTTAATATTTTTCAAAATATAATTTATTCCTTCAATGGCAAAAGCAATTTTCAGAAGGTATTACTGTTTATATGCTGGTATTGTGATCAAAATTTCTTATAATTATCATAGTTGAAAACATTTGTGCTGCTTAATCATTTTGTGAAAAAT
>NW_015722782.1:0-290 GCF_001515625.1 Sinocyclocheilus rhinocerous
CATTCACTACTTATCTTAAACCATGAATATCAGATGAAGTTCCCCCCACCGTAATGTGTCCCAGCTTCTCACCGGGCAATAAAATTTAATGAATTGATCTCGACTTAACAAAAATTTTTTAAAAAGCCCGGACATGTATAATAGGCTCCTGTGTTGTGAGGCTGGTGAACGAACTCAATCAAACGAGTTTGCCCTCTCCATTCACGGGCCCCGGGGTGGACAATAGCGCCGCCCCCCTCCTCCCCGGGATTTTTTTACCCAGCAGAATGCGCACCCATGTTTGCATTGTA
>NW_015722783.1:0-290 GCF_001515625.1 Sinocyclocheilus rhinocerous
ATAGATAGATAGATAGATAGATATATAGATATAGATATAGATATATAGATATATTAATAAAAAATTTTAAAAAAGTAAAATATCTCCATGTGTGGCTCATTAAACAATGCATTTTAGCAGAAAATGTACTTGTTATTGTCTGCCAGGACATTATCCATTAATTTTACAACACACAATGTAGTGCAAAATTTAAAATACAGAAGAAAAATTATAGAAAATTATATTTATATGAATACAGTATACAGTATATATATTAGGGCTGGGTAAAAAATATCGATATCTCGATATTA
>NW_015722784.1:0-290 GCF_001515625.1 Sinocyclocheilus rhinocerous
TGAAACAATCATAGACATTTTGTCCCACATGTGGAGTCCCCCCCCAAAAAAAGTAAAAAACAGTATCAGTAAAGAGCTTGAGACGAAATATGAAGCATGTAATATGTGAAAAAAAAACAATGAAAAATCAAGGTAGGCCTAAATAATATTTATTATTTTAGAATAAATTACATTTTAAAATATATTCCTATAGAAAACAGTTATTTTAAACCATTAAAATATTTAACAATATTACCAGTATTTATTCATTTATTTATTTATTTTTTACTATTTTTGATCAAATAAATTGG
>NW_015722785.1:0-290 GCF_001515625.1 Sinocyclocheilus rhinocerous
TTAAGATACATTTATGAACTGTTTATGAAATCATACAAGTAGGAAAAGTCATGAGGTGAAGTCATGAAGTGTTTCTTGAGTTAGTAAATGGGCATTGGGGCGGTAATGTTATCAAAAACATTCATGTGCATTTCTGCCAAAATAAGTCAAAGAATGAGTTTTGTCTTCAAATTGAAATCCTATAAAAACCTTTTAATCTTTTCTTCTGTCCCATTTCTCTTTAAGGTGATTCAAAGAAATTCACCGTCACTGTGAAGCAAGCAGCTGATTACCCAGTGGACCTGTACTAC
>NW_015722786.1:0-290 GCF_001515625.1 Sinocyclocheilus rhinocerous
AAAAGAACAAATATTCCGACCTGGCAGCTGAAGCATCCCAGAACGGCTGGAAGACTAGCATCTTCCCAGTAGAGGTGGGATGCAGGGGTTTTGTTGCAACATCTACCACCAGTTTGCTGAGAAAAATAGGGGTGAAGGGTCGCTCTCTCCAACAGGCCATCAAGTCCATATCAAGTGCTGCTGAAAAAAGCAGTAACTGGCTCTGGATCAAGCGTAAGGACCCCATCTGGGCAGCAAGGTAGAGACAGATGGTATGCGGTCAGGCTTAGGCCTGACTCAGGGAGAAGGAC
>NW_015722787.1:0-290 GCF_001515625.1 Sinocyclocheilus rhinocerous
GCACTGGATAGCTGGCCAATCAGTGCACACCTCGCTTTTCAGAACAATGAGCTTTGTAAAAATCGCCGCATTTCAGAAAGGTGGGGCTTAGATAAGAAACAATAATGTACAGTATATTAAAAATGTTTTTTTGAACCTTAAACTTAAACGTAAACACATTGCAATACATCAAATACACAAAATAATGTTATTTTTATCATCGTCATATGACCCCTTTAAGAAAGTCCTGAATTTTCACAATCACAATAGCTATGTTTCCATCCAAAGTTACGAATTAAACTTATGCACAA
>NW_015722788.1:0-290 GCF_001515625.1 Sinocyclocheilus rhinocerous
AACCAAATTCAAAAGCAGCACTGCATATATTCTTCATGGAAAAAATAAAAATCACAGAATGCATTGCAGACATTACATGTTAGCAAACTAAGCAAGACAAATGTTGACTATAAATATTCTGTTAATTATTACACAATATTTTGATGTTGTTTTAATATAGATACAATATTAAAATAAAAAAAATAATTAAAACTAAAAATATATATTTTTAAAACAAAATATTAAAAAGTATTTCAATCAAATTTGATGGTAGAGATATTTTTATTTTTACCAAATTAAAAAATAAATAA
>NW_015722789.1:0-290 GCF_001515625.1 Sinocyclocheilus rhinocerous
AAAATTGACCCTTATGACTGATTTTGTGCTCCAGGGTCACATATTCTATATACATTTTTTAATTAGGCCTATTTATTTTGTGCCGTTTAACGGTGTTTTTGTCATTTATTTAATTCACTTTGCAGTGGCCGGGACTAGAGTGTTTATGGATACCTGGTTAAAACCGAGCTTCTGATTAAAGCTTTAAATAAATTCAGTGGTGTGTGTCCATGATTCGGTTGGTAGTGTAGATGTGTAGTGTTTAAAGTCCGGATGAAAAGAGATGTGAATGTCATGTTGGTTTGTGTGTA
>NW_015722790.1:0-290 GCF_001515625.1 Sinocyclocheilus rhinocerous
AGTGGAACTCTACATATCTACTCTACAAGCAGTCAGTGCTGTGAGATCTGAAGACATTTTCTAAACGTCTGTTTGACATCTGATAGGAAATGTCCTATAGATGTATTGAAGATGAGAAAACACTCTAAAAAATATGTCTTGCAGATATAAATGCAGATGTCAAATAGACGTCTCTGTGATGTACGCATGCTGTCATGAAGGTGAAGTCTTGACCTCAAGATCCTCTTTTGAGAGATCATCACATCAACAGACATTTCTGGCTGGATGAAGGACCATCACCTTCAACTCAA
>NW_015722791.1:0-290 GCF_001515625.1 Sinocyclocheilus rhinocerous
AAAATGGTTAATATTTAACTAAAACTGAAACAAATTTTAAAAAAGGAAAAAAAAAACATTTTCATTACTTGAAATAAAATGTTAACTGAAATAAAATAACTCAGCTTTTTTCCAGCAACCTTTTTTTCCATTTGAATTTAATTTAACTTGATGTAATAAAATAAACTTTAAACTGAAATAAAAACGAATATATATATATACACACACACACATCAAGTGTGTGTATATTTATGTATGTATAAACATAACATAAACATAAAAATGACACAAAATTACTGTAATTAAAATGA
>NW_015722792.1:0-290 GCF_001515625.1 Sinocyclocheilus rhinocerous
AAAAAAAATTACAGTAAACAAAATTGGCAGCTTGCCAGAACTTTACTGTAAAAATAAGGTAGCAACATTTTAAGTTTTACAGATTGAAATTAAATGTACAGTTAAAAAAAAATAATAATAATGCGAATGCAATGCAACAAATAATGCTATAAACGTTCATTTAACAACATAAGATTAAACATAAAACCTAATGTATGCACACAACTAATAGTAAAAACTTAAAAGTAGTTATTTCAATGAAAAACAAATCAAATCTGAGCTGTCACACAGAGAATTCAGGGAATGTCAAT
>NW_015722793.1:0-290 GCF_001515625.1 Sinocyclocheilus rhinocerous
GAGAGACACACAGCAGCATGTTAATGTTCTAGTGCAAAGCTCCAGAGATTCACATACTGTGGGGGTTTTCTGGTTACAGAATCCCAAATGACAAAAAACAGAAACATAAAAAAAAACATAAAAGACCTTTCTGTTGTTTTTAAAGTACTATTTGATGGTTGGACATTTTAAGTTTTCTCCAGAGATGATAGATGGGGTTTAAATCCAGGCTTAAGGACATTCACTGAGTTGTCCCTACGCTTGTGTTGTCTTGGCTATTTTGCTGATCTCAAATCTGGTTTTTGCTTTGT
>NW_015722794.1:0-289 GCF_001515625.1 Sinocyclocheilus rhinocerous
GTACGAGTACAGGAGCTCAATATCGGGCCCGATACCGATACCAGTGTCGGTGCATCCCTAATATATTATATATATATATATACACAGTATATACACATACATACAGTATATATATATTATAACCATGTATGAATGAAAAAGTATGAATGCATATTTGCCATTTTAACTGAAATTAGGATTAGTGGTGGTGTTGAGACATTGTTGGTCATTCAGTTTTTCTGAGAAAAAAAAAAAAAAACCCTACCAATAATACTGATAATATAATAATACTAATTCTACTACTGATAAC
>NW_015722795.1:0-290 GCF_001515625.1 Sinocyclocheilus rhinocerous
GACTTGCCAGATGCACTAGACCTTGGCCTCCATCTTCTTTGGCCATAAACAGAACACTTTGAGGGATCCAATGTAAATTGTCCCCAAAAAAGTCCACCATTTCTGCTTGAATTTTTGATAAAAAGCCAACAGGAGGATTGACGCATGCAAGTCTATGCCACAGGGAAGAGGCCGCAAGATTGTTGATAATAAGTGTGCGTCCTCTAAAAGACAATTGTGGAAGCAACCATTTCCATTTTTTCAAACGTCCTATTACTTTATCTGCCATTCCTTCCCAATTTTTCTGCATG
>NW_015722796.1:0-290 GCF_001515625.1 Sinocyclocheilus rhinocerous
AAATAAATCTACATCTAACAGTATAGTATAGTGAGTAGGGAAAAAATATTAGAAATTTAATATTTTCCATTACACACGACATATTGGTAATATTAATTTTTCACAGTATTAATGGTGTCTTTATAAATGAAAATATATGGTTGCTGTTTAAATTTCAAGATCAAAGTCCCTTAAAGGCAAGTCATTTCACTTGACAGCCATCTTTGAAACACCTCTCGGATATGCAAGTACAGCTCCTATCTCTCTGAATGAGGAAACATCAAATTCTCCAAAACTGTTCACCAAGCTTA
>NW_015722797.1:0-290 GCF_001515625.1 Sinocyclocheilus rhinocerous
AAATAAAAATAGAATAATAAAAATATTATTTTATTAAACTATTTTATTTCAACATTTATAAGCCGCATTTCTCTTTTTTATTTAAAGTTGAAGTACTAAAATAAGTATAAGTAATAAAGAACAATGAATAACTACCATACTAAAAAGACATATTAAAAATAATAATAAAAATGAAACTGAAATGAAACTAAAACCTTAACTAAAATTAAAGTGGAAACAGAAAATATAAAAATAAAAATCTTCAAAATTCAAAATATTAAAGGGGTCATATGATGCTATTTTAAAGATCA
>NW_015722798.1:0-290 GCF_001515625.1 Sinocyclocheilus rhinocerous
TTATAGTGGAAACTTTAAATGTGTGGGAAGCACATTACAAAATGTAATTTGAAAATTTAATTCGAGTAGGCTTATTTTGGTTGTGTGATATCAGTGTTCGGTTACATTATATGTATAGGTATAGGCTATATCAACATGTTTTAATGAAATTCAGGCAAGTACCACAAACATTTTAGTGGTCACAACTCACATTAAAACTAAAATTAATTTACATCCACACTTCCTATATAGATTACATTAAGGGCCATAATAATAATAAGCACTGTGAAGACACACTTTTGGAACCTTTA
>NW_015722799.1:0-290 GCF_001515625.1 Sinocyclocheilus rhinocerous
AACTGATAAGAATATTGCTTCAGAATAAATCATATTTGCAAAAAACAAAAAAACAAAAACAAAAACAAAAACAAAAAAATATATATATATATATAAGCCCGACACCATAGAGCCCCCCCCACATATCAAATCCCAATTTAACCCCTGACTAACAGTATAACAAATATTCTTACCTTTACTTTATAAAACATCTGTAAAAAATCACAGCAAAAAAGCCATACCACAACCTGAAGATGCACATTTGTAGACCTTAAAGTCCCCATGAAATCAAAATTAAAGTTTTTTTGGGT
>NW_015722800.1:0-290 GCF_001515625.1 Sinocyclocheilus rhinocerous
CTCTTGTTTTGCATCTTTTACTTCATGTCTTGTCTACAATAACTGTGTGCTCGACCACTGTAACTGTCTCATCAGTGGATGTGCAAAAACACAAAATGACCATTTAAAAGCAAATGCCCAACCTAACAGTAAAATATATATTTACTCATAACAACACCCAAGACCAACTGAGACACAAAAGAACAAATGTTCCATACCAGACGTTCATCTTGCGTGAGTGGATCTGCATAATGCGAGCACGAGCCTCCTCGTTGGGCATGGGGAACTCAATCTTACGATCCAGACGACCT
>NW_015722801.1:0-290 GCF_001515625.1 Sinocyclocheilus rhinocerous
AAATGATAATTTGAATTTACAATATTTTGAGATTTTGACCTGTTCTTAGATCGGTGCTTGATAGAAAAAGATTGTAGTGGATCTGACTGTAACAGTAATGATTGTCAGGGCTCTAAGCAATGAAGAAAGTTTCAAAGTTCAAAGTTTTCTGCCCCCCTCCTCTTAGGACGCTTGTCTGCTTCACATAAAATTTCTATAGCCTACTCTATCTTAAGGTGCTCCTGGCAATAAGTTCAATCAAGTTCATTAACAGATTTATAATTCATTTAATCGTTTAGCAGATATTGGCT
>NW_015722802.1:0-289 GCF_001515625.1 Sinocyclocheilus rhinocerous
CATTTCAACAGGACTTTCAGCAGCAGACATGAGGAGTGCAGTCAAAAGCACAACATTCTCATCATTTATCTTATTCAACATCACTACAGCTGATATATTTATAAGTATATATAATATAAAAACTACACATCTCTGTATACATTTACATGAAACTTCATAAAATGAAACTAGATGTACAAAGACACTGACTGCTTTAATCCAGTAGTTTTCTGAGATAAAGTTTAGAATTTAATGCCAATTACACTCTTATATGTGACCCTGGACCACAAAACCAGTCTTAAGTGTCAAT
>NW_015722803.1:0-290 GCF_001515625.1 Sinocyclocheilus rhinocerous
AAAGAACTTGCCAGTTCCCTCCATTGATAAATATAATAATAGTGCACAGCTGGTTTGTGTGCATGTATGTTCACTTTTAGCTGAATGTTCTGGATTGTATTTGCCCCATAGCGTCATGCTGAATAAATGTGATAGATTAGTGCGCATGAAGACGCTGGTGAGCCGTAATCTCTGAAGGCCCGCAGCGGGACGAGCGCAGAGCTTTACGCACAATCATCCGCTGGGAAATCTCCAAAATCACCATTACCAAGCCGTTCAGAGAGGAGAGAAAGATTTGAGACAGACGTAAT
>NW_015722804.1:0-290 GCF_001515625.1 Sinocyclocheilus rhinocerous
CTAATCGTATGTTTGTCTTTGTTCCTTCAGTCATGTTCTATTTGCGTTTATTCTAATACAACAGCCTCTGGATACCGACTTTGAGTCTTGTCGTGTAGCCCATTTATGCAAAGAGGTCTTCGCTGTCCTCTGTGTCCTCAGAATAAGAGTACGAAAGAAAACGTCTCCGGTTACGTATGTAACCATGGTTCCTCGAGGAAACGAGACGCTGCGTATGAGAAAGCTTTGGGAACGCCTTCTGTGGCCATGCTCCGAATCACATGTGAAATTAGTCCAATAGCTGGGCGAGA
>NW_015722805.1:0-290 GCF_001515625.1 Sinocyclocheilus rhinocerous
AAAGGAAACAAGCATGTTGATCTTGTGCAGACTGACCACAAGTAACTTTTAAGTTAACCTCATGAAATATTTAAAATGTAAGTAAGAAATTGATAAATGGAAAGAACTTAATTATAGTTACATGTTTGCTAACAAAATAAACCAATAAAAGCCATTTGTTTGGTGTGTTTTTGTGTTCATGGTTAAGTGCTAACTTAATCTAATTTCAACATGCAGTTTATAGGAGACTTTTACTAGCCTTGGTATTTAATTAACATTAACATTAATTTGTGCGCAGCCTACATTACAAA
>NW_015722806.1:0-290 GCF_001515625.1 Sinocyclocheilus rhinocerous
AAGAAAAAAATATCGTCTTATATTCGGGACAATACGGTAATACATCTTTATTAAGTTCATTTTTCTTAGCCTTTTGGTAAATTTTTTAAGCAAAAGAAAAAAAAAGTTAAAATATATCAAGTGGTAAAATGTATTTGCAACAATAATAATAACAATAAAAATATATTAATCAATATTTGGTATATTTTTAAGTAAATTTTAAATGTAAACTTAAAAAAGAAAAATATCAAGTGGAATAGTATAATATTCATATATATATACTTAAATACACATTATTATTATTATTTATA
>NW_015722807.1:0-290 GCF_001515625.1 Sinocyclocheilus rhinocerous
GCCAACTATTGAGTGGAAGTACTCCAAAGGTACATGGCTTCACTGTCAACTATAACGTTGCATGCAAAAGTCTTAATTGGTGTATTGTCTTTTAAACAACATTCCTAAAACAAGATACATTTACTTGAGAAACACAATTGTGTAAGATAGCAATGCATAACTAAATAAATGTAATACACTTAGCTTTCAGATAATATACTTTGAATTAAGTTTAGTTTTCAAATATTTTTTAATTTAATTTTTTATTTTTATTTTTTACAATTTGCCAGTGGCGAAAAAATAAAATATTA
>NW_015722808.1:0-290 GCF_001515625.1 Sinocyclocheilus rhinocerous
ATTTAAATTCTGTCATTATTTACTCACCCTCATGTCGTTCCAAACTGGTAGGACTTTCTTTCTTCTACGAAAGAACATATTTGTCTTATTTTGGCCATATAATGAAAGTCAATATGGACAAATTTCTTCAAAATATCATGTTAGAATATCATGTTATATGTGATTCTCATACTTTCTTTTTTTTAAACTAAGTGTAGATTTTTTTTACTGTAGTGAAGTTGAAAAACTTTGCATATTTGTTTTCAAACGATGGTGAAATTAAGAAACTGACACATAAATACTATCTAAAC
>NW_015722809.1:0-290 GCF_001515625.1 Sinocyclocheilus rhinocerous
AACATGGCGTGGTCTCCTCCATGCGGGCTACCAACACCTGGTCAAACATATTCTATAAGTAATTTTTTTTTCAGGATAACTACATAAGGTAGGAAAAATAACTTTGGTTACATTTCATATAACATTAAAACAAAATCATTTAATAATTTTCAATATTTAGAAGTTTGCATATATCAATATACATTGACATACGTTACATAGGCTGTAAGTTCTGTGAGTTGAGGCGTTGGTGGGAAAAAGAAAACAACTTAGATAAAAGATAAATCTGTATGTCTCATCTGAGGAGCTAG
>NW_015722810.1:0-290 GCF_001515625.1 Sinocyclocheilus rhinocerous
AAAAAAATGAATAAAATAAAATAAATGCACATATATAAATGAAAAGTTTGTTCAATGGTGCATAATAATTTTCCAAGTATTGTGCTAATTTTTATCTTGACTTTATGATAGACTCAATATCTGGTTAAAGATCTTCAGGCATTAGAAGCAAACTGTTTGTATATTTATTTATTGTATAACAGAAAGATACAAAAAAGACAAAAAACAAACAAACAAACAGACAAGACAGATTGCTTTTATGATAACTGTCTGAGGGAGGATATTTTTACAATGTGCTAGATATTAATGAC
>NW_015722811.1:0-290 GCF_001515625.1 Sinocyclocheilus rhinocerous
AAATATAAGTACAAAGTGTAAAAATATGTATGCACACAATAAGTCCATTGTATGAACCGATTAATTTAAAAGTAAGTAGTGGTTAAGGACACTTAATATGAAGTAGGTCCTATTTACATTATGTCGTAACATTATGTATTCAATGAGAAAACTTCACTATCAACACTCTTAAATATCTCTAAAAACTATTTAGTCAGTAAACATTGTATAAATTCAAAAAACAATTAATCAAAAGAAAACGAGAACACGTTTGTGTTGTCAGTTAACTAGATGCTAGCCCTGTCTCATAT
>NW_015722812.1:0-290 GCF_001515625.1 Sinocyclocheilus rhinocerous
CAACTTGTATCTCTCTACTAGGTTACCATTGAGGTTGTGGAAAACCCACAGATGGAGATTGAGATGGACCTCGCCAAGGAGAGCAGGAATGACTGGTCCTTGAGCTCGGAAGAGTGGCTGGGCCATAAAAAGCTCTTCTGGCCATTGTTCTGGGAATATCATGACTCCAGTCAAGAAGGTCCTGAGCAAGGCAGTCTGGAGGAGAATGGGGAGGACCTCAGTTATGAGGGAGAAGATTCCCTATTTTGCTGCGCAAAAGTGAAGAAAAGTCATAATAATTGACCTGAATT
>NW_015722813.1:0-286 GCF_001515625.1 Sinocyclocheilus rhinocerous
ACACACACACACACACACACACACACACACACACACACTCATCTCCAGTATTCAGAATAATGCTTGATCTTTATGGGTTTTTCTATGCTTACTACTTAAAGGAATAGTTTAAGCCAAAAGCTGTCATTCTTTACTCTCTCTTAATACAAAAGTATCATTTTAAAGAATCTTTATCATGCAAAATGGCTTTTTCATTTGTCAAGCTGCAAAAAAAGCAGTGAACTTGTCATAAAAGTGATCCATTCAAATTTATTCCATGCCTTCTCAAGTCATATGATGCTTTGCA
>NW_015722814.1:0-290 GCF_001515625.1 Sinocyclocheilus rhinocerous
AACTAAATAAATAATAGTTAATTAATATTTTGTATTAACTGTATTTTTTTATCTAGTTTAGTGATAATTTATATTATATTATAATTCATTTTTCAAAATACATTCGCTCATGATTAAACTTTAAATGTTAAAAATATTCATATATGTAGAAATTAACAGCTAACATCTAACTTGGATAAATAAATATTATAAAAATTGTTGTTTATTGTTAATTCATGACAGGGTATTTAGTACTAATTATATACTACTGTAGTTTTTTAAAATTAGCTTTTATTTTCATATTTTAGTTT
>NW_015722815.1:0-290 GCF_001515625.1 Sinocyclocheilus rhinocerous
CAAGATGTGAACGTGAACATTTCTGACTAAGCTAGTTTGAATTTGTGCATTGTTGCTCTCAGAAATTTGTCAGGCTGTAATTCATGACGCAAACAAGTATGCATTTCAAATGCGTCAAAACCGTAGTACATAATTGTAATATGTAGCTAATTATAGCTAATCAAAGAGCTTTACAATACAAAACATCCAGAGAAATGCTGCTGTGAGTATGCACATATAACATATATGAAATAACTCCCATATATAACATACATGAAATCACCCCGTAGCAGATCTGTACAGGTGGAGCT
>NW_015722816.1:0-290 GCF_001515625.1 Sinocyclocheilus rhinocerous
ACCAGGTGCACTACCAAGCAAGTTTACTACATCAGAAAAGCCATAGGGTACAACGGGGCTAAAGGCGCCTTTGATTTTATTTTCCTCTAAACCACTAGATGGCACAACAACTTGGCATAGCACTTTCTAAAATATCAGCTTTTCAAGATGCACATGCAAATATGGCTGATCCTTGACACGATCGCAGGCAGCAGCACAAAGTTGACTCTGTGCTAATTTGATCTAATATTTTATTTATTTATTTATTTTAATGTTGTAGATTTAAGTAGCAAATGAGAATCGCTAAAATT
>NW_015722817.1:0-290 GCF_001515625.1 Sinocyclocheilus rhinocerous
AATAAATATTTACAAAATATGTATATGAAAAGAATATATTTAAAAGAAATACATATAAAAATATACACACAATATATAAATATAATTAAATATATCATAATTTAAAAAAAATCTGATCTCTTCTGGTAAGATACCTGCAACCCCCCTTTCATGTCCTCTCATCTTGGAGCAGGGGGACCAGGCAGCCCCGGGCCCAGTCTCTCATTACGGTTTCAGCATGCCAATGCACACCCCCCACCCCCTGTTTGTAGTGGTAAGAGGAACCACCAGGGGCTGGCACAAGTTACTCC
>NW_015722818.1:0-290 GCF_001515625.1 Sinocyclocheilus rhinocerous
AATACCATGATTATGCCTCTGAAAAGCCACAGGCATCTGTAACAGACACACAGACAGTGATGCACAGTCATCAGATCACAAAAGCATTTATTATAAACCCTGATTATTCAATGGCAGCTGAATCAAATGCAGGAAATGCAGTGCTTTCCTTGCAGCTCTACAAGGGATTAACAATGAACAGTGTTTTTAAAACACCCAAAAGCACCACAATGTCCTTCAAAAGCCAAAAGCAAAGCTCTGTTTAAAGTCTCCCCTTTGTGGTAGAAATTGTGCATGTACAACTTGCCAGT
>NW_015722819.1:0-290 GCF_001515625.1 Sinocyclocheilus rhinocerous
AAATAACTTTCAGAGCAGGTGTGAGAGACATTAACTGAATTACTGTTAGGAAGTGCAATTATGTATGTAAAAATAACCTGCTGCCTTAAATTGTTAAGTACAAGTACCTTGGCTGTGTAAGTCATTTCAGCTTAATTTATATTAAACTGATTTTAAAAATGAGTTGAATCTTGGAAAAGAAAAAAGAAAAAGAAAAAAAAAACTATTTTCATGAGTTAATGTTAAAAACATGTTATGTCATTTTTATTACTATTATTATTATTATTACAATGTATATTGTTTTTCACAAA
>NW_015722820.1:0-290 GCF_001515625.1 Sinocyclocheilus rhinocerous
GCGTTCAGTCAGATCATTCAAGCAAACAAATCATTAAACAAACTCAACACGGAGTAAACCTGTGTT
Organism: Sinocyclocheilus rhinocerous; assembly: GCF_001515625.1. Taxonomy (NCBI): domain Eukaryota; kingdom Metazoa; phylum Chordata; class Actinopteri; order Cypriniformes; family Cyprinidae; genus Sinocyclocheilus; species Sinocyclocheilus rhinocerous. The sequence continues at coordinate 67 of NW_015722820.1, forward strand.
GATGGACAACATGAAGAAAGACTGACTAAGCGGTCAAAGTAATAATTCCCCCAAAAATGAAATTTACCTCATGTTAGTCCAAACCTATGGAAGATTATTTCCGCCAAAATAGGCATATAAACAAGGTGATTGCGACTTTATCTCCCAGTATATAGAGTTATAAACTCACAATTCTGAAAAGAAAAGTCCCAATTGTAAGATATACTGTATATACTGTATATATA
>NW_015722821.1:0-290 GCF_001515625.1 Sinocyclocheilus rhinocerous
AATATAATTATTTTAAAGAGATAAAATACAAGACACACACAAAAAAAAGATTAAAACAAACAAACAAACAGTATTGGATACTTTGTGGTTGTTAGAACATGTCCATAGGTATGAACATGCACTTGTGATGTACTTCAGTACAAAAAAGTAATTGCAGAATTGGCTGAAAAAAAGTAAAGCAAGTTTGATATTATATGTGACCCTGGACATCAAAACCAGCCAATTTTTTTCAAAATTGAGATTTATATACTGAATAAATAAGCTTCCCATTGATGTATGGTTTGTTAGGA
>NW_015722822.1:0-290 GCF_001515625.1 Sinocyclocheilus rhinocerous
ACCGACCCGTCTACATCCACCTCTGAATAAGGAGGTTGTCTGGGCGTCTGCCTTTCCAGGTGAGAATAAAGAAAGGTGTCATGTCTGGGGTTGTTCTTTGATTTTGGGGATGAAAGGCAACAGCAAAAATTTTTTTTAAAAAGTCCCTTCCTAACATCTTAGAAACATCAATGTTGTCTAATATGTATAGACTTTTGTTAAAACAAATATCTAAACATTAAATATCTAAAACAAATAAATTGTTTTTCATCTATTGCACAAAAGCTACATTAACTAATATAAAATATAAA
>NW_015722823.1:0-290 GCF_001515625.1 Sinocyclocheilus rhinocerous
AAAGGCGAAAGAACACTGGAAATATTTTGTTGGAAGCTTCTTGTTGTCTATTAACCCTTATAGACCCACTGTAGCAACCTACTTGTTTTAAGCACGTAAATATTATTATATTAATAGTATATACTTTGTTCACTAAATATGGGTTACAACTACAAACAGCAGCAGTTCACACTCTAAAATGTATCATAGCAACAAGTTTAGCAGGACTGCAAAGCAACAAAATGTGATTATTTTAACCATTGTGTGCTCCTCATTTGGGAGTCACACTCATGGTCTTCGCGGTCAAAAGT
>NW_015722824.1:0-290 GCF_001515625.1 Sinocyclocheilus rhinocerous
AATATTTCAGCATAATTTACCAAAATGTCAGCTCATTCTTTGATAAAAAAGAGCTTTTTGGACATTTTAAACAACATAAAATAGTAAACTCTGCTAGGGCTGATTTCATAGCTGTCATTTTATGTATTACAAATAAAATTAAATAATATTTTACATAAATAGTTTAAATTTACAAAAAAAAGTGATGGAAAAGATCATTTTAGACATTTTAATAATAAAATAAAAATGGCAAGCTATTGCCAGAGCTGCATACCCAGCATTTCATGCATTACAAATAAAATTAAATAATA
>NW_015722825.1:0-290 GCF_001515625.1 Sinocyclocheilus rhinocerous
AAACTGACACACTTATGATAATTAATACCAGTGATGAATCACATGCTAGCGGACAGAAGTGTGTCATCATGACAATCAGTTCACACTAAACCTACTCTAGTTTCTCTACCTATAACACACTACACTTAACTCTCTAAGCTGAAGCTGATTACTGAATGTATTATGAGTTAATATTCATAATAACAGTGTATTATGACTTCTATAGCTACACCGAACTCTGATCAGATCAAACACGCTCCGTGATCTGCAGTATCATAAACACACAGGCAGCATATTGGTGTTGTTTATTT
>NW_015722826.1:0-290 GCF_001515625.1 Sinocyclocheilus rhinocerous
AATCCCATCCAGGAAAATGGGGGTTACGAGCTGGTCTCAGCCGTCATTGCACCCTTCAAAAAACTGCACACGAGATTATGAGAACCAAGAGAAGAACCATTAACACCATTAACCGGAACATCATGCGCACCTGTATACTTTCAGCGTGGAGGCTGCTTTGCCTGAATCCAAAAGATTCTGTAAAAAAATAAGAACTCCAGGAGCTTCACAGCGTACAGGATCTAACCCACGCTCCTCTCACCATGACGAGAAAATCCTCCAACGAGCTGCATAGAGCTGACGTGTGGATG
>NW_015722827.1:0-290 GCF_001515625.1 Sinocyclocheilus rhinocerous
CATCACACTTTCTGACAGAGATGGATGAATTAGTGTGTGAAGCACATTAAATTAGCTGTTTTAATCAAGTGCTGCTACGTGTTTTAAGAGTGTTTTAAAGAGAGAATCTCAAGGTTGGCTTGAAGGGTCATGCACGTTTTCAAATATGTAATATTTTTATTACTATTATTTTTTATTATGGGTGCGAATATAGGAATAAGGAATAGGAATAGGTCTAAACACTCCCCCAGGAGTCAAAGCAAAAGATTATTAGTTAGTTAGGGCTCATTTTCATCTGAATCAAAAAATCT
>NW_015722828.1:0-290 GCF_001515625.1 Sinocyclocheilus rhinocerous
TTATTAATTTTCAGTATTTCTACTTTTTGTTTGTATTTAATATTTTATCTCGTGTTATTACCTGTCAGCAGCGGTCCGATGGGCACTAGATATTTTTTAATTACATTTTTAATTTTATACATTTTCAGTACTTCTACTTTTTGTTTGTATTTAATATTTATACTCATATTTTATCAGTGTTATTACCTGCCAGCGGCGGTCCGATGAGCACCGGACAGCACTCCACGATAGTGGTGAGCCCCACGGCGCTGGAGAACCGCTGCGCTCCCACCAGGTCCATCAGCGTCTCG
>NW_015722829.1:0-290 GCF_001515625.1 Sinocyclocheilus rhinocerous
CTCACTCACTCACTCACTCACACACGCACACACACACACACACACTCACTCACTTCATGATTGTTTGATAAATTACCAGTAAAAGTTAAAAAGAACAGCATTTATTTAAAATAGAAATCTTTTGTGACATTTTACACAACCGTTCAAGAGTTTGAGGTCAGTACATTTTTTTTCTTTCAAATTTTTCTAAGAAATTAATACTTTCATTGATCAAGGACGCATTAAATTGCTCAAAAGTGACAGTGAAGACATTTATAATGTTACAGTAGATTTCTATTTCAAATAAATGC
>NW_015722830.1:0-290 GCF_001515625.1 Sinocyclocheilus rhinocerous
ACTTTCTGATATCATCTCATAAAAGACTATTGTGGTGTTGTAACATAGAAACATGCATTTTTGTAAAAGTGCTTTGAAACAATGTGTACTGTGAAAAACATTACATAAATAAATGTGAACTAAACTGAATTTAACTGAAAGAGCCATTGCATTGTTGGTTACTATACAGTTTTGATGTCATGGACACTGACAATACAGTTACAAGAGCCATTGCAGTATTGGCCTTTTTCACAGGGTACTTGACTTCATTATTGTAATGCTTTATTGGGTGGTTGTTCTGCACGCTTAAT
>NW_015722831.1:0-290 GCF_001515625.1 Sinocyclocheilus rhinocerous
AATGTTATCCTAGTTAAAGTCAAATAAATGTTATTCATTTTAATGCGAAGGTTCCCGGAACGTTTCCCTAACCTAAAGTGAACGTTCTATTTATGTTAAGAAAACTTTCCTGCCTAACCAAAAGGGACGTTCTGGAAACCAAAAATTGTTAGCTGGGAAATAGTTATGTTGTCGCTGAAAAGTGCTTGAATTTCTCTCTCAAAAGTCTGTACAAACCCTGAAATTAAAGAGGTAATAACATTTGGATATTTCTGCCACAACACCATGGTATTAGCGTTACTTCTGGTTTT
>NW_015722832.1:0-290 GCF_001515625.1 Sinocyclocheilus rhinocerous
AAATTAATATTGTAGTTTAGACATGACATTGTGTTTTTGCTCAATTTTCCAACGAAAATGTTACATATTAACCCAGAACTATGAGTCTCTTAACAACACACAGCAGGGTTTCATTTCAAAATGAATCCACGTTTTGAGCGAATGAATCACTTGAATCAATTATTCAGTGGTCCTTTCTTCATTACTGAATAAATCAGCCGGTTGAACGAATGGACTCAATGATTTTTAAACATTTACTGGCACCTACTGGCAGTTTTTTTGATGCATTTGTGAGTATCATTTCAGTTTAT
>NW_015722833.1:0-290 GCF_001515625.1 Sinocyclocheilus rhinocerous
AATGTTTTTAAGTTTAACGTGTTACTACACAACTACAGACACTATTTGGATCAGACGGCATCAAATATTAATTAGAGAGCGAGAGGCGAGTGATAGGATGTTTAATGACGAGCCGGTGCTGAGAAGAACAAAGGCCAGATCTGGAGCGTCAGCAGAGAATAACTCAGCTGCTAAAGAGCAGAACAAGGCCTCTCTGAAGATTTACTGCCGACTTAAAGGCCAGCCATTACTTTACCGATATGACACTGACCGCTGTGATTTACAGACCTTCAGCTGAACCGCAGACACAC
>NW_015722834.1:0-290 GCF_001515625.1 Sinocyclocheilus rhinocerous
TGTGACTTGTTTCCATTGTGTTGTGATAATTTTGTTGTGTTGTGACTTGTTTCCATTGTGTTGTGATAATTTCGTTTTGTTGTGATAATTTTGTTGTGTTGTGTCTTGTTTCCATTGTGTTGCGTCTTGTTTCCATTGTGTTGTGCTAATTTCATTGTGTTGCGGCCTGTTTCCTTTGTGTTGTGACTTGCTTCCATTGCGTTGTGCTAATTTCGTTGTGTTGTGTCTTGTTTCCTTTGTGTTGCTTGCGACTTGTTTCCGTTGTGTTGTGCTAATTTTGTTGTGTTGTG
>NW_015722835.1:0-290 GCF_001515625.1 Sinocyclocheilus rhinocerous
AAGAATAGGAAAGACCTAACATTAAAGATCAAAATAAGCGCTACAGATGTGAGAATGTGAAATTTGTTGCTGCTGAGGTAGACACTCTTGCTCTTTCTCTGCTGTCTTTGCTATGTCTGTAGAAATGGTTGTTAATTCTTCGTTTGGGAACGGCACAAACATTCAACAAATGATTTTTTAAAGTCAGTTTAATAAGTTGAAACGACTTTTCACAGTCAATTTGATTCAACTTAACTCATGTTTAACCGTTGCTTCATGTCATTGTAGGCTTAGGGTACTTTTGTCAATTA
>NW_015722836.1:0-290 GCF_001515625.1 Sinocyclocheilus rhinocerous
TACGCGATACAGTACGAGACCAAATGCGACTTCAGCACGTCTCCACGTTATTATTTTTCGGTTAAATTTTTCTCGACTCCTTTTAAATAGTTAAATTAAATTTCATTAATTAATACGCATGTCTAATTGAGGATGCTCCAAAGACTATTATTTTGGTGCAAAGAGGACAAGTTCTGTGTGATCTGATGCAAGCTTTCAATGACCCAGCAATGATGGACAAAGAGATCAGTATTCGAATGAAACTTCCTAATGGGCAGATTGAACAAGGCGTTGGATCAGGTGTTTTTCGT
>NW_015722837.1:0-290 GCF_001515625.1 Sinocyclocheilus rhinocerous
ATCAAGACTGAAACATTGATAACAAGAGAGGACAAAAATCCAATATGCACCAAGCCTCACAACTCAATATCATAAGTTGTGTGTCATAATATTCACATAAATCACATCGCAAATATTACAGAGGGCGCTGCGAGCGATGATAATTTTGTTAATCATAGCGGATGCTGTTAATTTGAAGTGTAAAAATGACACCGCCACCCTCAAAAGCCTAAAAGGCCTCACGCTTAGTGCCTGTAGGAGCCAACTCGCATTTCACTGGCAGTAAAACTAAAGGAAATGCCCGGCTTTTG
>NW_015722838.1:0-290 GCF_001515625.1 Sinocyclocheilus rhinocerous
CACTCTGGTTTAACAGAAAAGTTGTTCACAAAAGGCTTCACAGAACATTGAGAAACCAGTGGAGCTTCTGAACTATGATTAATAGTGGCTTAAACAATCAATTACCTACAGTTACACAATTAAAGCACATTTTTCTGTTTCACAGCATTCATACCTGGGCACTTCGCCAAGGACACCGTAAATGAACAGAACAGAGAAAAATAAGGATTCGATTATGAAACATCCCATCTGGAAGGTAGAAAGAATCCAAATGACCCCTGCCATTGTGTGCAGATGACAGTGTGCAAAAC
>NW_015722839.1:0-290 GCF_001515625.1 Sinocyclocheilus rhinocerous
TATTTGCACTTTGCTGTGGGGTTCACCTGTCTTGATATCCTCTCCTTTGCAAATTAAGCCACTTGCATTTCTCTGGCCTCACAATCTAGCTTTCCTCACGATCACAGAAAGCAATTTAGCCTAAAATCAACATCTCTCACACTCCCCAGAGTGACAGCGAGAGAGAGAGAGAGAAAGAGTGTAAATTGGGGAAAGTGGTGATGACGCCAAGACCAGCTCAGAGTCAACAGTACTGGATATACATGTGCTGAAATGAGCACATCTCATCCAGACCTTGTTGACTAAATTAT
>NW_015722840.1:0-290 GCF_001515625.1 Sinocyclocheilus rhinocerous
CTCTCTGAGGCTCGCTGAGAGAGGAGAAACGGGAGAGCAGGGCTGCCTTCAATGAAGGCGGGCCGCGAGTGGAGAAGAGCGAGACTCATGCTCTCAGCGAGAGCCTTCCGACTCAGTAAGCGAGCAGTCTCTGCGTGGGGGCTGCCCAGACAGGTGACGCACCTGGTGTCACCCTTCTGCATCATGCAAAATTCCTGCACGAGCCACACTCGCAGCGTAATATTTGCAACAACGTTGCTAGAATTTTTTCTCTTTTAGGGCTTACCTGCTAGAAATAAGCTCTTTCAGAA
>NW_015722841.1:0-290 GCF_001515625.1 Sinocyclocheilus rhinocerous
ACACAACAAGACATATACCGTAATACCCCATAATTACCTACAGGCTTTAATGTTTGTCTCTTCTTGTGATGCTGTGAGCGTGCTCACTGAAAATAAGGATTTTAGGATTATGTCCGAGACGTGGATTAACATTTTTAAAGATGTGATGTGCTTCTTTACCGACTCTTTGTTTGCCTGCAAAGTCTTAGAATAACACAATGATATGAGTATCACGATGCTTTAAACTCCAGTGGGGTCCAAACGTTATATTTATATAGGCATTATATTTTGTATTTTTCCAATTTAATACA
>NW_015722842.1:0-290 GCF_001515625.1 Sinocyclocheilus rhinocerous
ATAGCAACATCTCATAAATCTATTCATTTCATAACACATTAACCCCTTCATTACATCACAGCAAACATCTAAAACAGCAAGCTTTTAGCATGCACTGACCATTCAGACTCTCTTCTAAGCAAACACACAGCACTCACTGAGGACGGTGAGTTTGGCCCGTCGCGAGCGCAGCGCTGCCTCCGTGGCCTGGCACTCATAGAGAGAGTCGTCTGAGAGTTCAGCAGCTGAGATCTCCAAATTATACTGCCCAACATCCACCAGCCGCAACACTCGATACCGCGGCCAGGCTG
>NW_015722843.1:0-289 GCF_001515625.1 Sinocyclocheilus rhinocerous
ATGATCTTTAAAAAAGCATCATATGACCCCTTTAAGCATTTTCTTTAGAATGACTTCTATGGGACGAAAAATCTTAACATGCAAATTAGCACCTTCTGTTCACATTCTGGGCTCATCTGCTTTCCTCTATTAATAAACTGTATGCCGAATTCGGCCTTTTTATACCACTTAGTCTTAGTCCATTAAGTAAGTATTCTCTTTCTATGGGGGAGCATGCAATTTAGCTACGTTCATATTCTGGTCGTCCACTGTCACTGTTTTAGTACATTAATCCACATTAAGTGTTTCA
>NW_015722844.1:0-290 GCF_001515625.1 Sinocyclocheilus rhinocerous
ACATTTGCAACAAATAGTATGCAATATTTTTATTCATATTTTTCAAATTGCTAAACTATTAGCCAGCTTTTGTTTTTTACTTTTTGAATGTTCTAATGTTTTCTTGCCTGATTTAACTTGAAACATGTAAGTGTAGTAATTAATAAAATATCTTAAACTATGTTTATCGGCCATAACACAAAAATAGTCAATTACCGTCAGTATTAACCTTCTATATTGGCCGTAAGGTGTTTTTTGTTACATGTCACAGTCACTGGCAAAATAAAGAAACGTGTTGTCTGAAATGTGTT
>NW_015722845.1:0-290 GCF_001515625.1 Sinocyclocheilus rhinocerous
AATTAATGACAGAATTTGCATTTTTGGGTGAACTAACCCTTTAAAAGCTTCTGTTATGTTGACGTTTTTGTGGTTATTATTGTGCTGACTATGGGCAATGACTGCGCCAGTAACAAGTATTATAATACTTCTTCATTACATCTACATGCTAAATAAGTTGCATTGAACGTGTTATGCTTGCTGTTGATTTTAACTGAAAAATTTAAGATTAATTGGTTCTAGGCCATTAGTTGGAGCAACAACTTTAATATCTTAAAGGGGTCATATGATGCAATTTCAATTTTTCCTTT
>NW_015722846.1:0-290 GCF_001515625.1 Sinocyclocheilus rhinocerous
ACAGAAGAGGAATGTGACATTGAGAAGAGGAAATGCGGACAAAGCCTTCTGCACTGCAGCAGGGTCACTTACTGATAAACAGGCCTCGTGACAGACGGAGCAACGCTGAAGCTTCTTCAACACACCATTATTTACATCTGTCTGAAGAGCATTGGTAGACTTGCATGTCGTCTATCCACATTAATTCTAATAAAAATGAGAAAGAAATGTTAATGGATATCAATAAGTTCCGTTTCTGTTGTTTTTCTTTTCTTTCTGTTGAGGGCATAGCACTGCTCAAATACAAGTTA
>NW_015722847.1:0-290 GCF_001515625.1 Sinocyclocheilus rhinocerous
AAATTTACTAGCAATTCCTCATTGGTTCAAAGTAAATCCTACGCCATTTTTCCAGTAAATATCAGTTAAAAGTCAAATTTAAGAATAGACTAGCATATAAATTACGTCAGAGCAAACAAAACAACACTGCACGACCTTTTACTTCCATTGCATGGATAAAAAACAGACACTATCAGGTGAACTATCCCTTTAATATCACTTTTGCAATATTAATATAAATATTTTTCGCTCTTGTTTTATAGTATTTAATGCCACAACTGTATGCATGAAATTTCATAGACAAAGTTTTG
>NW_015722848.1:0-290 GCF_001515625.1 Sinocyclocheilus rhinocerous
CTCCCTTTAACAGTTTGCACATTTTAATGGGCAGTACTAGATAGTCTTAAACAGTACTCAATAAGCCAATTATATTGGTGATTTTGTAATGATGACTGAATGAAACCACATCACACATACACACACCGAAAACACACAACCAGAAATTCTCACCTGTTACACATGCAACGACCAGAAGAACACCAACACATGCTCCTGCCATTTCAAAAAAAGAAACAATCGCATCTGTAATGAAAAAAGACAGTCAATATTACTAGAGACTGATAGTTGATTTTTCTGATATATTTGAT
>NW_015722849.1:0-290 GCF_001515625.1 Sinocyclocheilus rhinocerous
ATTTGGGATAATGTAAGTACACAAGTCAGCAAAATACATAACACTCTTCTAGTGGTTTTTGGATATTTTATAAATAAAAAAATCTTACATATTGTGCCTTTAAGAAGAATTTAATTCTTAACAATGTTTGATGAATCTGGGCCCTGGTTTATGTGCAAAGAGGAATCAATACATTTCTGTAATCCATGCAGTTCATATCTGACCTGGTCTGTGAGAAAGGAGGGTTTATATGCTCCATCGGTGCTGCTGCTGCTGCCTCGGAGAGACTTCATGTGCGACACAGCCATGCG
>NW_015722850.1:0-290 GCF_001515625.1 Sinocyclocheilus rhinocerous
ACTCACACACACACACACACTCTCTCACACTCACACACACACTCGCACGCGCACACACTCGCTCACGCACACTCACACACACACTCTCACACACTCGCTCACGCGCACTCGCACTCACACACACACACTCTCTCATCTTCAGACCATCTGTTGGGTCTCCAGCCTCAGAAGCAATAAGAGCAGCGAGGGCAGAAAGAGAGGCGAGAAAACCCCATTATGACTGGCGGCATGTGAGAAATGGCCTGGAGCGAAGATAACGATTTCTCAGCGGCATTAACCGCACGTACGTG
>NW_015722851.1:0-290 GCF_001515625.1 Sinocyclocheilus rhinocerous
ATATGGATTAAGATTTTTGAGGAAAAAATAAGCAAGACTTAATTTGTTATATTTTTCATTGTGTTGTACCTCCACACTCCATTCTCTGTACAGGAAATGCTGTAGCGTGTGCCATGAGTCCATATTTTCTCCATGATTTTTCAGTTTCACTATCAGGCACCAGGGGATTGACCTCATCACACCCCTCACATCTCCTCCCCTCCTGCCTGAAGAGTAGCCGTGGAGAGGTAGAGTTACACAGAGCCCGCAGGAAAAGATGAAGCTTTAGTTTTCTCATGTATTACCACTTA
>NW_015722852.1:0-290 GCF_001515625.1 Sinocyclocheilus rhinocerous
GATCAGAAAACAGCAGCAGTTAAAAGCATTTTATCTGGCTTTCCTTACTTACACAGTAATAATGTTCATTTCATTACACCGGCTCAGACTCATAGAAATCCCAACCGGTAAAACAGGAATAAAAGACTTATTACTGATATATTAGTGTCTGATTCATATGATATTGAGTACACTGAGGACTGGTGCTTATATGTTGAACGTCAGCAGAAATGTCAACTAATGCTGCATTACTACAACATTATGAGTGTGCTGTTTTATAATATTACTTGTGACTTAATTTTTAAAGGCTT
>NW_015722853.1:0-289 GCF_001515625.1 Sinocyclocheilus rhinocerous
AGGAAAAAATGAAATCGCATCATATGACCCCTTTAAATGAGAAAAATGACTAAGGGCAGCTTTAATTCTAAAAATGCATGTTTGATTTTACGACTAGGCTTAGGGTGTAAGTCAAGGTTGGATAAAAAATAAATGCAATTAAGAAAAATGTAATCAGGTAAATGAAAAAAATATATATACGGTTCCATTTTACCTGAAGCCTTTAAATGTAATGCATCATAAAAGTACTTTTAATGTGTTAATTATGCACCTTATAATGCATTGTATGATCTCATGAATAATTGTAACC
>NW_015722854.1:0-290 GCF_001515625.1 Sinocyclocheilus rhinocerous
CAGATGTTTTCGAACAGCTTGAATATCTTTAGGGTGAATGGGTCTAGCTTTGTGTTTAAACGGTGTCTCATCGTGTAATCGGATATGGTGTTTGGTCTTGGTGGTGTGACCAAAGTCAAGATCATGGCATGCAAAGACTTTATGCATTGAATTAAGCTTCCTTGTCACTCTCTCCTTCCATTCAGGAGTCAACGGTGAGTCATCAAAATTGAAATCAATTTTGGAGTCTTCTGGAGACTTTGTCCGGTTAACAGAAAATGATGTCAACACAGCATTCTGATTCTTGGGCA
>NW_015722855.1:0-290 GCF_001515625.1 Sinocyclocheilus rhinocerous
ACTGCTGATGTTTTCCTTGGTCTACCTGTTCGAGGTCTGTTACTTGGTACACCAGTGGTTTCTTTCTTCCTCAGAATATTTCAAATGGTTGTACTGGCTATATAGACATTCAGTGCCATTTATTGTTTGAATAATCAATATAATAGGACACACCAGGGCAACAAATCTCACCTGTCAGTCACATGTTCCAATACTTTTGGTCAAATGAGCAATGGGTGGGTTCAAACAAAAGTTGTGTATCAGACCCAGATGAAAATACCTGGAAATAAAAGCTGAAATGTTGATCTCTT
>NW_015722856.1:0-290 GCF_001515625.1 Sinocyclocheilus rhinocerous
AACTCTGTTTTGGACCTTTCTAATACACTGAAAACCAACCAAAACAAAAAACTAAAACAAAAAACAACAAAACATAAATAAATAAACAAACAAACAAACAAATAAATAAATAAATCAATAAATAATTTAAAAACATTTAGAAATAATGTGTTTATAACTTAATGGGAACATTAGCAAAACAGTTTTAGAACATATTTTGATAGTAGAGGTTGGAGTTTCCGATACAATAATGTTTGACGTAATTTGCTTATATATATATATATATATATATACAGTGGGTACGGAAAGTA
>NW_015722857.1:0-290 GCF_001515625.1 Sinocyclocheilus rhinocerous
AAATCAGCAGGAGATCAAATAAATATTTTCCCCACTGTATATATAGCCTGTATATACTGTATATATATATATATATATATATACTATAAACACACTAATACAAACACTTATTGTACACGATATTTACTCAGAATGCGTACAGTTAAAAACAGTATTTGTTTATTGGCCTAATAATTGGCATTTATCATTGACATAAATAGTTACACAACAATATAAAATTATACAACAATATAAAAACAGGAACAAAAAGAAAATGGCACTGTACATTTCAATACCCATGCAAAACAATA
>NW_015722858.1:0-290 GCF_001515625.1 Sinocyclocheilus rhinocerous
AATGTGAGGGGTGTACTCACTTCTGTGAGATACTGTATATAATAAATGTTAATAGAACTTCTACATTTATATACATTAATACTGTAGATAGAATATATCTCTTCATAAATAATTGTAACCAAAGTTAAAATGCATTATATTATCTGAAAGTTTGTTTGTCATGTATTATGATGCATTACTTTTTAAATGAATAAGTAATATAATGTATTAGAACTATGGTTATAATTATTCATAAGATCATACAATGCATTATAAGGTGCTTTACAAGGCATAATTAATGCATTAAAACT
>NW_015722859.1:0-290 GCF_001515625.1 Sinocyclocheilus rhinocerous
TTCGGCTAAAACCAAATCTCAGATAAAGTAATGGCAAAAACCACTTGGACTATAAAACACAACAAATCATAACACTCGGACAATAACACTGGCCACCCCATGAGTTCCTATTTCGTCAACTCAACTTTTCCCCTGTCTCTACCCGGAGGACAGGAGTCTTTCTTGGGTCAGATACCGCTATATTCCTCTGGATATACAGATCCTTTAAGACATTATCCAAGCGCTACGTTCGGAGCTACCAATGTCCAGGACAAGGTTTACACCTCCTCGTATTACCAGCAAGCTGGGGG
>NW_015722860.1:0-290 GCF_001515625.1 Sinocyclocheilus rhinocerous
ACGCACCTCCTATGCGTCCAATGGCAACCTATTTGAATGGGCTTCTGTCCACGAAGAACCTATATGTGCTTCCTGCAGATTACCCTAATAATTATAATTAGGCGCGCGCACTATTTTCGTCGCTACCAGCTTGACTGGCGCTCGGCTTCGTGTTTTTGAAAAGTTACTTTTAAAAAGCCTGTCTCAATTTGCAGCGATCTCTTTCATTCATTTTTGTGTTGTGTTTTTGCCCTCTCTTCCGAGTGAACGGAGAAACACGCCGCTGGACCTTTTTGCAGCCGTGGGCCAGC
>NW_015722861.1:0-290 GCF_001515625.1 Sinocyclocheilus rhinocerous
TTGTCATTCATCTCTACGACAAAGAGTGTGTCAACATGAATACACTATATATTTATTACATAGGCCTAAACTAGAGGAGTATTTTACGGGAAAATGGTCAGCTGTGTTTATTTTTCTCATTAAAATTATATTATAAAATTAATTTTAGGGTTTTAGGCCGTTTTAGTAAGTAAATAAGATATAACCTTCTCTGTTCTTCTCTTAAAAATATAACTTCGACAAAGAAAAGAAATGAATGGGTTGGAAAATATTTCATGACGTTAAATAACTTCGCTTAAGTAATTAACATG
>NW_015722862.1:0-290 GCF_001515625.1 Sinocyclocheilus rhinocerous
ATAATCTTACAGCAAGACAACCATGACTGCAAATGGAAACTGTGGGGAAAAAAAGAGACAAAAAGTGCAAAATCCTAAACAAACAGGGATTTTACAAACAAGTTTTTTTTATGTTTAAAAGAGAAATGCTATGGGGTCACACACTTTCAGATTCCGCACTAGTTCTATGTAATTAATCAATTGTAATTCATTCTCATCTGAATCTTTGCACAACTTTTCTTCTTCCATTCAAGCTCAAGATGCTCCTTGGAGACACTTAACACAGTTTAATTTAACTTTGTACTCACATA
>NW_015722863.1:0-290 GCF_001515625.1 Sinocyclocheilus rhinocerous
TGAATAAATAATAAAACATAAGACCTAACTAACTCAATAAATGAACTGATTAAAATAATAAAAAAAATATTTAAAAAATATTACAATAAAGAAAGAGATAAAAATGTAAATAAAAAAACCTCCAAGAACTTACAAGGGAGTGGTGGGGTATCCGTGGAAAAGTTTAGAGAAAAACATTATATATTAAAATAAATAAACAATAAAACATAAGATCTAAGTAAATAAATCAATAAAGGATTAAAATTATTAAATAATGAATCAAATAAATAAAATAATTTAAGAAAAATAAT
>NW_015722864.1:0-290 GCF_001515625.1 Sinocyclocheilus rhinocerous
TCTCAGGGCCCGGTGCTGGGAGCTCCTTGTCGCCGTGTAACGCTACCGACAGATGCGTCCCTCACCGGCTGGGGTGCGGTCATGAGTTAAATGAATTGATGTTTATGAATTACTATACAGAAAATAATATGGCAATGTTTTAAGTATATATAGTGTTTGTCAAGCATGTGACTTTTTGTGCAACTGTAAATAGTAATAGTTTATCTCACTAAATAAAAAAAGAGTAAGCACTAGTTAGGAAAACATTATTAAAATTGTTATTTATGAGTTTTCACATCTTGTTGCATTAC
>NW_015722865.1:0-290 GCF_001515625.1 Sinocyclocheilus rhinocerous
ATACCTTTTGGTCTGCTGTACATGAGACCCTTGCAGTGGTGGCTCGGGACCATAGGGTTCTTGTGATTGAGGTCACTTGGCGATGCTTACGTGCCTTAGACATGTGTAGGAAACCTTGGTTCCTGTCACAAGGCCCAGTGCTGGAGACTCCTTGTCGTCACGTACGCTAATGATGGATTCCTCCCTGAGGGGATGGGGAGCGTTCATGAGTGACCGCTCCACCCAGGGTCTATGGGGTGGTCACTATCTCACGTGGCACATGAATTGCCTGGAGATGCTGGCCGTGTTTC
>NW_015722866.1:0-290 GCF_001515625.1 Sinocyclocheilus rhinocerous
ATATATTTAGTTTTTTATTCCTTTTCATGTGCTTTTGTTATTTTTATTAGTTTGTTTTTTTATATTTCTATTTTTATTTCAGTTTTAGTCATTTTAGTATTTCAACTTCTGTTTATATTTCACTTTATTTCAGCTTTACTTAATTTTTTTTTTACATATTAATAGTTTTAGTTAACAATAACTCATCCTGCACTGTTTGTAGTGGTCAACCGATATAGTTTTTTTGACAGCCGATACCGATGCCGATGGCCAGTGGTGGACGAAGTACACAAATCAAGTACTTGAGTAAA
>NW_015722867.1:0-290 GCF_001515625.1 Sinocyclocheilus rhinocerous
CGAACTCGTTTTATTGAGGAAAATTATATCACTATAATTATAGTTATCGTTTTATCGCCCAGCCCTACCTCAATGTATATATGCTATATATGCTGGACCCCAGGTTGGGAACCACTGGCTTACATATTGTAGTCCTTGGCAGCTTTTTGAAGCTTGGCAGCCATAGTCATCATTCCCTTTCATTATATTAAAAGGAGTAGCCAAGATAGGTTTCAACTCCTTTAAAGCAATTGTATGTTGATTTTTAAACTTAAAATATTCATTTTAAAATCATTCTAATGGTACATTCT
>NW_015722868.1:0-290 GCF_001515625.1 Sinocyclocheilus rhinocerous
ATCAACTTTGAGATGCTACTGGTAGGACAAAGACTCTAGATTTCTCTAGTAACTACAGACTGTTTATGAGAACAATATGTTGACTTGCAAGTTGTTTGCTATTGTAAGCGATTTAGCATCTAATGTGCTAATTAGCCATGTGCAGTAACCGATGCAACGCTAAATTAAATGGTATGTTTATATATTCTTTGATAAGTAATCTGTGAGTATACTAGCAAATTTGTAGTTAATATCCTTAAATATAATTGATTATCTCACTGCTGTGCATTGCCTTTGCTCATATATAATTA
>NW_015722869.1:0-290 GCF_001515625.1 Sinocyclocheilus rhinocerous
ATAGAGACTTTTCCAAAGATATCAGCTAAAGACCACCATAAACTCAGAGAACTAGGAGACCTGCTTTTAGAGATAGAAGCAGCTAAGAGTGGGGGTGATCTACCTGGGCTCACGTATCTAGATACGTCCAGAGGTGTTAACCCAATTGTGCAAAAGTTGCCCTTTGGATTACAGGAAAAGTGGATGATGCAGGGTTCGCATTATAAATACACATATGGGGTTCCTTTTCCTCCATTCTCCTTTTTTGTTAAGTTTGTGTGTACAGAAGCAAGAGCACGCAACGATCCGAG
>NW_015722870.1:0-290 GCF_001515625.1 Sinocyclocheilus rhinocerous
ATCAATGATGTACTCATGATATTGTCTGAAAACAAACACAAAAGTTTGCGGTGTTGAATTATGTAATTTGATGTGGAAATATGCTTAGAGCCACGTCAAGGTCTAAGCAGACGTGCTTGTTTCCTTGTGACAGAGTCAGCGTATTGCAGATGTATAAATAAATAAACCCTGGTTATTGACAGTTATGTTAATCCAGAAATACTGATGAATTGCTAGCTTATGCTAACTTCAAGTAATCAACAGAAAAATAAATAAATATTGCATATTTATGTTGTATTTAATATCCTTAT
>NW_015722871.1:0-290 GCF_001515625.1 Sinocyclocheilus rhinocerous
ATCACGGTTTTGGAACCACGGTTCGGTCCTGTTCTGTTTGCTGTGGGAGTAGAGTTCATGGCATGGCACCAGCAATGTTATAGAGAACTGGATTCACTTTTAACTTAATAATAACAATAATTGCTCTCTATTAGTTCATGTTAATTAATGCATTAACAAATGAGACTTTAAAACTGTTGCTTTGTAAAGTGATACCAAAAAAATCTATTGCCTTAAAAAAATGAAAATAAAATAAATTAATGCCGAAATAATGCAAACAAGTCATTGGACAACATTACTTAGGCTACATA
>NW_015722872.1:0-290 GCF_001515625.1 Sinocyclocheilus rhinocerous
ATCATTTGGACTGAGGGAGTTGGTCATGTATGTGTATGGCTTTTTGAGGGTCTCTGTCAACATTATGTTGCTAGAAAATGACACTAACTTATATTTTACACTTTAACTCAAATAGTCTCCTCCTCACTGCTAAGAAGATTCATGACGTGGGTGAACAATTGATCACATGCTATTACCTTATTAAATCACATATGTTCATGTAGCACAACTGGTCAAGCATAGTAATAGGAACTCCAAGGTTTTGCTATACACTGTAAAAAGTAATGAGTTGAACTTACTTGGAAAACCTG
>NW_015722873.1:0-290 GCF_001515625.1 Sinocyclocheilus rhinocerous
ATCCCAATTACAAGCAATATAAACAGCATATATGGTTAATATTTGTCCTTTCCCTTTGTTAGATCACATTTATTAATTAAAGTGCTACAACCTTGTGCGGGAATGGCAGGGGCAGAAACAACTGATCTATACATAATGATTATAGATCAGTGGCAGAAACACAAAACTCACACTTACACTTACACTCACACTCACAGATTCTCTCTCACGCACATACACACATATACACATACTAATAGCAGGCTCAGACAATAGGAGGACAGAGTGAAGGTACACAGGACCTAAAATTT
>NW_015722874.1:0-290 GCF_001515625.1 Sinocyclocheilus rhinocerous
CCTTTATGCAAACAGTCCTTCACACCAAGACCAGTTTTAGGCAAAAATGTGTTGATTGCTGAAATGGTGGAGAAACTGAAGAAGACGAGACTTCCAGCTTCTCCTGTTCCTCCGCCTGCTCCTAGTTCATCACGCTGGATCTGGAGACGTGCAGTGACTTCTGAACTGAAATTAAAGCAAAGAAAGCAGTGAAATCGTGTCTGGAGTGTTGTATCTCTTACTGTCAAACTCACCTTGAACAGCATGAGAATCTCTTCAGAGGTCAAAAACACAATCTGATGGACGCCACT
>NW_015722875.1:0-290 GCF_001515625.1 Sinocyclocheilus rhinocerous
ATTAATTTCTCCGCTTGTAAAAACGAACAAACATTCATCGTAAGTGTTGCACATCCCACAGACTTCCAATGTATGTGCATTTGTAGACACTTGTTTTTTGTATGCATGCTACATACAATACATACATGCATGCTTGTAAGTTCTGTCAGTAGACTTTAACTTGTGTCCAAACCACAATATTCCTTTAAAATGGACTGAGTTGGTTGGAAGGACGATTTAAAATGATATTTAGTTATATTAAAAGAAAAAAAAAAAAAGTAAAAAAATAAAAAACTGTATGTATGTGTAGA
>NW_015722876.1:0-290 GCF_001515625.1 Sinocyclocheilus rhinocerous
TTCAGAAACTGCTCAATTTCAGGTTCTCCAGATGTCTCAGGACGAATCATTACATTCCAATAGCCAGAGGTTTGCTTGAGTTGAGTAAGTATGAACTTAATAACATTAGTTCCCAGAATCAACTGATCTCTCTGTCCTGGGACGACTAGTGTAGGCACACTCACTAACTTGCCATAAACGTCCATCTTCAGCTGATAGACTCCTTTTGGTCTGACTTTAACACCACCACAGCCAATGAGAAGAATGTCCATTTGCAACTGGTCTACCTGTGCAGACATCCCCATGTTCAA
>NW_015722877.1:0-290 GCF_001515625.1 Sinocyclocheilus rhinocerous
ATTAATCGTTTGACAGCACTAATATATATATATATATATATAGTACATACATATATATAGATACACACACACACACACAACTGAATAATTTAAGCGTACATGATTGATATAGCAGTCACCTTGTACTGTGCTTTGGTAAGATGAGGAAGTGACAATTAACTGAAATCTGTATATCCTGGCCATTTCTTTCTCTCTCTATCATGCACTCTCTGTCTCTTTCTCTCTTTAGATAAGCGCTGTGCTATCATGTGGAAGGTAAGCGCAGCTCTTTTGGATTCTCTTCTCATTTA
>NW_015722878.1:0-290 GCF_001515625.1 Sinocyclocheilus rhinocerous
ATTACCATTGTGTATGAATTGTGCTATATAAATAAACTTGCCTTGCCTTGCCTTACAAGCTGGACGTTCAGTCCTTAGCTTCCCAAGTGCTGTCAGTGAGTGCTTGATTCACATTATGCTACCTCTATTCGTGTGTGTTATCTGTCTTGCATAGTTACTACTCTGCGCAGCCCTCTATGCTATTATTGTTGTTGTCTGCCCTGTACTCAGTGCAGCTCCTGTTATTCAGTGTCTAATTTGATTCATGTACCATCATCATGTTATGTGTTATGCTGCTTAACACAGTTATC
>NW_015722879.1:0-290 GCF_001515625.1 Sinocyclocheilus rhinocerous
ACCGTGATATATCGCATTACCGAATACCGGCACAAGTCTACACTAAATTTGCCACAGTGAATACTGCTATTAAAAAGAATACATCAAAACTGCTTTAGATTCTTGTCAAAACAAGGTAGTTTTTTCTGAACAGCATTTATGTTTGTAGCACACATGCAAACCCCTAAAGTTGTTGCCTAGTTCGTCAGCTCACTATATTTTGGTGCGGAGCAAATATGTCAACATTAACCAGCTCTGTTATTGGTTCATGTTTATTTCTGAACAGGTTACTACTTTGAGATCCCTTCCAT
>NW_015722880.1:0-289 GCF_001515625.1 Sinocyclocheilus rhinocerous
TTTTATAACAGTGTTGTCACTAGTGCACTAGTGAAGGTGTGAGGAAGCCATAGAAACTAGAAGTATTTGCAAGTCTTTGTTTTAATGACAGCAGCATTCAAGCTGTGTGAACGCAAGTTACAACCAGGTTAAAATGCCTCACCTGATCAGGTGTAAATATGGTCATAGTGTGAGAAAGACACATACAGTATTGATTAATAACATACACTACTGTTCAAAAGCTTGGGGTCAGATATTAGAATGTTTTCTCAAGGATCATGTGACACTGAAGACTGGAGTAATGGCTGCT
>NW_015722881.1:0-290 GCF_001515625.1 Sinocyclocheilus rhinocerous
ATTAGCCGAACTCTGTCTGTTTTACGTGTTGTTATTTTTAACAAAACATATTACAGATGCTTTGTCAGATTTAAGTTGAACCGCGGTGCAAGAGAACTGTATGGTTTGATTTATTTTTTTACCGAGAACCATTACTCCCCTAGTAAATAGCTATCATTTATTCTTAATGCAAGGCTTATCTAGTAGAATGTACTAGTGCAGGGGTTTTTCTTTTGCTTAGATTTAGTCGTTGCTAAAGCAGGTCTTTTTTTGGGTGAATGTTCATCATTAATTTAAAGTGTTTTTGGACA
>NW_015722882.1:0-290 GCF_001515625.1 Sinocyclocheilus rhinocerous
TCATATCATCTTAATATTAGCCACCATTGTCATCAAACTAATAAAAAATGTCATATAATTTTATTCTAATTTTACAGTTGGTTGGCAGAAAGTTACAATGGGTGTGTAGAATATTCTGAGTGAATTAGTTTCTTGAATGAGATGTTGGCAGAGCCAATAAAACATCTCTGGGCTGTCAGGGGTTTCAGAGTTCAGGTTTGGAGTCTGTCTGTGCCTGTCTCCGACAAAACCATGCACCACTACATCACACACACACACACACACACACACTGGTTTGTTTTTGTGAAAAG
>NW_015722883.1:0-290 GCF_001515625.1 Sinocyclocheilus rhinocerous
TAAATGCAGACTTGGTGAACAGAAGTGACTTGTACTTAATTATTTGTAGTGTAAATATAGTTTAAATAATGACTATGTTCCAAAATATTTGCGTGTGCTGTGCATTTTTATGCTTTACAGTAGCTTACCAACATGCTACCAATAAATTCAACTGCGCATTTCACAATGATGTACACAGCTCAATTTTAGTCAGCATGCTCACTATGTAGGCAGCAGACAGCAGGGCAGCTAACTAGATTTTGGAACTGAGCAGGTTTTCACACACAGGTCAAAGCAGCACATGACGAGTA
>NW_015722884.1:0-290 GCF_001515625.1 Sinocyclocheilus rhinocerous
ATACACACATAATGATCTTTTAAATATATTTAGCAAAATATGGTGAAAATGGCTGAAATTTAAAAACACAACTTTAACGGCATGTCTTTGTCTTAATCACATCTTAAAACCCAACACCGCACGTTGTACCATTGCACAAATGTATGGTATGTTCCATTGTATTTGTATCTGTAGGCTATATAATTTCACCGCAAATGCAAACATTTTCTTGCTTTTTAAATTGCGTCTTTTGTCATTTGTCAACTGATTAAATGATCTACACTATCCTTTTCATTGTTGCTAGATATTTT
>NW_015722885.1:0-290 GCF_001515625.1 Sinocyclocheilus rhinocerous
TTTTAAAGGAATAGCACACTTTTTTCCAAGTTTGCCAGCACTTTTGTTGCCATAAAATATAAGATTTTTTTAATTTTCATTTTATTGTATTTTAAAAGATTAATTAAATTGTGAAAGTTTTATGCCTTGATTTGATTACCAGCATGTTTGATAATAAATCTGTATTAAATCATAAATCCAGAAAAATTTAAACAATCAACACAGAATGTCTGAAAATTTTTTTTTTTATTGGGTTCTTTTATTGCAAAAAAAATTGTAAAATGTGTAATTGTAATTTTTAAATAAACTTT
>NW_015722886.1:0-290 GCF_001515625.1 Sinocyclocheilus rhinocerous
ATTTTTGTGTCATAACCACCTTCTAAAGATGAATGCATGAAGTTCACTCTGTTTTCAGGCATTCCAATGTTAACAATTAGGATCACATGCTTCTCTTTTGATTTCTGTTTTTAAGATGGAGGTGGCCAAAGAGGAAAAGTGCGAGTTCCTGCCCTTCCTGTCCCCTCATGAGGTAATCAAGAAAGATGGGCGTGTTGTAGGCCTGCGTTTTTGTCGCACAGAGCAGCAGGATGATGGGACCTGGGTTGTTGATGAGGAGCAAATTGTCCACCTGAAAGCAGACTTCATCA
>NW_015722887.1:0-290 GCF_001515625.1 Sinocyclocheilus rhinocerous
GACTTCACAGACAGCTTCTCTGCGCACAAATCAACTAACTGATGACGACGTTTGATGATGATTATTTTCACGACTGATCTTTAATCATTGAAGCGCAGCGATATTATTTCAGCACATTTCATTTTTTTAAAGTGAAAAAGGTGCTGTGCCTCTTATTTGCATATTATATTCATCAGTCTATAGATAATTCAAGCAGTTTCTATGAGGCCAGCAATCATAATTCTTGAGATATCAAACCCTAAACATGGCTTCTCAGATTAAACATTTTTGGCCTGTAAATAATATATATA
>NW_015722888.1:0-290 GCF_001515625.1 Sinocyclocheilus rhinocerous
ATTCTCATTTTATTCAATATTTATATATTCAATATTTTATCCAATGGCATTTTTTTTTACCTTTAAAGAGGGCATTTTCCCACTAATCTCATTTCAAATTCTTACATTTGATCTTTAAATTCAATTATAATAATGTGATTATCTTTACGTTATCAAATAAAATCATTTACACTGAAAAATACAACTGCATTAAATAATAGTATGAGATTCTTTTAAATATTTTTGAATATACAAACAAGAAATGCTGGAAATTATACTTTTAAACTAAATTAAAACGCCAGTAGGTGCCA
>NW_015722889.1:0-290 GCF_001515625.1 Sinocyclocheilus rhinocerous
ATGATTTTGTATTGTTTTATGACCGCATTAATTCCTCCAGCATGTTTGGCTCCCAGCAGCACTGACTCGTGTGCTGATACACTGCGTGGCCAGAACTATTGCCTTTTGACCATAAGCAAGATCCATAAAAAATAATTGACTAGAGCTGGTGTAAATGAAGCACAGGGGACTGCGTGGAAAAGAACAGACATCATGCTGCATGAGATCTGCTGTACAGAACAACACTGACAATGATGCTAAATAATGTCATTTATAATGTTACAGTAGATTTATATTTCAAATAAATGCTG
>NW_015722890.1:0-290 GCF_001515625.1 Sinocyclocheilus rhinocerous
ATGTAATTAAAAATCCCATTCATTTTACTGTGATGCACAAAATAAAAAAATAAATTTGTGGCAATAATAATTTAAAATGATTATTATTATTATTTATGGCTGTATTGCATAATCACTTAAATTGTGGCAATAATAACTGCGAATGAATAATTTATTAAGGCAATATTTGTTATATTACCTTGATTTTATACTGGTTTAATCAAAAATAATTACTGTACAACAGAATCACTTAAATTGTGGCATTCATAATTTCTAATTAATAATGTATTAATTTATTATAGCAATATTTG
>NW_015722891.1:0-290 GCF_001515625.1 Sinocyclocheilus rhinocerous
ATTTCTATAGCACTTTATACAATACAGATTGTGTCAAAGCAGCTTAAAAATTATAAACAGGAAAATAACAATCAATTATGGAGACTCAACTATGGAGACATTTCAGATTCTGCTGAAAAGCAGCTCTAAAATACAATAGTGTCATTATTTAGTTCAAGTTAATAAAGCTGTTGGTTCAGTTCAGACAGGGCAGCACAATTAATGGTCTTTTAATTGTTATAACAATTTCTGCTTCACTCGATTTATTTTCCCACTGGTTATTTATTCTGAAAATATTTCATTTTAATTTG
>NW_015722892.1:0-290 GCF_001515625.1 Sinocyclocheilus rhinocerous
AGCTGCAGACGCAGCAAAACTGAACTGAAAAAGATCTAGATTTTATTAATAATAAGGTACTTGACCTCGGAGCAGTTCACAGGAAGTCCATAAAGCCCAAGATAAACACTTTCCTGTGTGACAACTGGAATCTAGGTTTACTATGAGAGGAACTGATACCTTTGTGCCATGAAAGGGGTGTTTCTCTGCTATGCATTGATGGAGCTCTCTCCCGTTATTGGCAGTAATGTGGGTCTGAGAGGAAAGACTTGTGTGCGTGTGTCCTCCGAACAGCGGGCGAGTGTTCACAA
>NW_015722893.1:0-290 GCF_001515625.1 Sinocyclocheilus rhinocerous
ACTGAAACTGCAGTATGTGCTCGAGTGTATTTTGGAAGGCAGCAGTGTGTGAAGTCAAGCTTGTGCAGCTAAAAACATTTGCGTTCACACTCATAGATTATGTTCTGTGGTTGCGAGACACTTTGGGGTGTCCAAGAGCACAGCAATGAGTCACTCTGCGTGTAACATGTGCTGGTGTCTATTCCAGTGTGCTGACAATGGCTTCACGTGCTGCGAGAGCACCGGGACAATACTGTTTTACTGGAGTTCTCTCTCTCTCACGCTGTGTTTGTCTGCCTTATTAACTTATC
>NW_015722894.1:0-290 GCF_001515625.1 Sinocyclocheilus rhinocerous
TTAAGTGACTCTCAGAGCAGTTCTGGAGATGTTGTTCATGTATTTGTGTCTTCATTTAGTGAGACGACAGACGCTAAAATCACCGCGAGCATCACGCGCTTCAGTATGTGTGTGGTAAACGAAACAGCGTGTCTGCGCCATTCATTCATACATAGAAACGCAGAACATGCAGAATTCATGTTTAAATAGTCTTTTTGTGGCTTAATATTTACAGATACTAGTCAATATCGCAATTTGATTTAAGTATAATGACCTACTTTTGATTAATTCATTCAAAATTTGACAAATTC
>NW_015722895.1:0-290 GCF_001515625.1 Sinocyclocheilus rhinocerous
ATGTCATTCATATTATAAGAGCAGTTATAGCTGAATTAATCACACGACCAGGATCAATTTCGAAACGAAACAACAACAGCTCTGGCCGTTCAAACTGCTAAGAGTAAACAAGCGGAAGGAGAGAGGACAAACCGTTAAACAAACGTGACTAACCAATTGTGAGATCGCTAATCTGACGTTTTGGTTAAAATCGCGTTGCAATAAGGTTTATAAAGTTTTTATCTGTCTGTTCTTTTCAATGGGAGGAGAGGAAGAGAAAGAGGATGAAATCAGTATGAAAGAGCGAAAGA
>NW_015722896.1:0-290 GCF_001515625.1 Sinocyclocheilus rhinocerous
AGAAAACACTCAAACGACAAGTCAGCGTCACATAGGGACGTAACAGGTCTAAAGACAAGTTCAGCTCCTCTTCAACAGCATAAACTGAAGGAAGAGCTTTGAAGAACAGAGAAGGTGAGTGAAGAATTATATTAGAATACATTATAAGAATATTTTAGAAGAATATATAAAAATGTCTCACACTGGAACTTATTTCTCTAATCATTTAAAATAATATTGTAATGTTTTATCTGGCATGCAGGTCCGAGGTCAGTCACAGATTAAACCTGTAAAGATGCCAAGACTGTATG
>NW_015722897.1:0-290 GCF_001515625.1 Sinocyclocheilus rhinocerous
AGAAACATTGATGTAATTTCAATATTTGAAATTGGCAAGTTTAATTTAGAGTAAGAACAAGCCAATAAGCTGAGAAAATAGCAAATACAAGAGAGAAAATTACCTTGCAGGATGAAAAAAGTGAAAAGACTTAAGGAATGTATAAAAGTAATCTCCAAGTGGAAATTAGAAATCAACCCACAGAAAGGGGAATAACAGAAAAGAAATATTACTGTCCACTCTCTAAATCAATATAAAATTGCTACAAGACCGAATTACCATGGTAACTCAAGTAAAGAATGAAGCAATTC
>NW_015722898.1:0-290 GCF_001515625.1 Sinocyclocheilus rhinocerous
CACCCCAAACCCTCAGAACTCAATTGGGTGAACTATTTCTTTAATCTATTTCAAAGAGCGTCCATTAAAACAGGCCTTCTGGAGAGACGACATGCTGTTGAGTTTACTGTTAAACTTGTGTAAGTGAGGACAAGCAAACAGCAAAAGCAGCCCCATATATTGACACACGTTCAGGTTGGTTCACTTACAAACACACACACACACACACACACAGTCATAAAGAATCCTGTTCAAGATGGTGTCGGCTCCAACAAACTCAAGCTGGACCACCCAGCACTGTATATGCTCAC
>NW_015722899.1:0-290 GCF_001515625.1 Sinocyclocheilus rhinocerous
TCAGCATCTCACCTGCAAACACTCCTACGTTGGACTGGCGAGACTCGAATGGACATCGGGCCTGACCCAGCAGCTCCTGACCGACCTGCTCCAGCGTACTCAACTGAGCACAAACAACACAAACAGCAGCAGCGTGAGAAACTCCTGCGTGAATGTGAGGAGTCAAATCTGTGTCACTCACTCTGTAGTTCCTGCAGGCCGGGTTCAGCGCGTTCGTTCCACACGCAAACAGAGTCTCGTCGTTACGAGGCACAAGAACCTTGATGTAATTATAGCATTCATCCTGAAAA
>NW_015722900.1:0-290 GCF_001515625.1 Sinocyclocheilus rhinocerous
CCAATCAATGGAGGAGGGGCGGGACAATTACTACACCGACCAACCGACTGAACAACAATGGAGAAGTTAATATTACTGGTTACTGCAGTTTTATATTCAGTAGTATTCTTCAAAATTAGATAATAGTAATATGTTATTGCTGTGGATCTTCCAAATCATAGCAACCAAAGCGTCTCAGCTGGAAGAAAGCTGTGCCCCAAAAGTGTTCTCAAGAGCCACCAGTTGGCCGTTTTTAGAAGAGCACCTGGCATTTTTCAGCTCGCTAAAAACGCTTTGGTGGACACATGTTA
>NW_015722901.1:0-290 GCF_001515625.1 Sinocyclocheilus rhinocerous
ATGTCAAATAGACGTCTCCATGATGTACGTGTGCTATCAGGGAACTGTTAAAGGTGCAGTTGGACATCTTTGAAAATGCTAACTTTAGCCTGATAGCACTGAAACCGTACTTCCCACCCTCCCTACAATCGCCGTCCAAAGCCACGGACCAAACATTTTGATTGGACTAACATTTCTTGGTCCTACCCCTTTCACAGAATATATAAATACATATAAATACATTTAGACCATTTAACTTAATGATTACTATCGGGATATGAAGAGACTTTCAACCAGCATAACAAAAAATG
>NW_015722902.1:0-290 GCF_001515625.1 Sinocyclocheilus rhinocerous
CACCGTTGCAGTTTTTGCTCTCTACAATGCCGGCCAATCAGAGGCACTCAGTGGTGGATTCACTACAAGTGAGACTGTTTGATCCCTGCCAATGAACTACTTAAAAATGTTTAAACGGGTGAATTCAGTTATTCTGTTTTGTTGGTTGTATTAAGAATGCTAGCTAGGCCTGTGCAAATAATCGAATGCAATTGTCATGTGCATCTCGTCAGTAAAGCCGGTTCTGTGATTAATAGAAAATCTCTAGCACGTGCTTTCAGATGGAGCGGCATTTACTACACAGAGCCATA
>NW_015722903.1:0-290 GCF_001515625.1 Sinocyclocheilus rhinocerous
CAGTGTCCGCTTCAGGCCTGGTGAGCACCTGACTTCCTTGACGCAAAGAACATCGTCCCCACCTCCATTCCCCCTCATCGCGCCCGTATCTGTGGAAACCCATAATAAATGCGAGCAAGCGGCACACTGGATGAAGAGTTAGTCAACAAACCAGGGGATGCAGGACTGACGAGAACGGACACTGTTAGTTTGTTCGATCAACAAGGGTACACACTTTAGTGACAGTATTTTACTTCTCAGTGATTGACAAAACGTATTGAGGAACATGGGTGATCCTGAAGAACAAACCA
>NW_015722904.1:0-290 GCF_001515625.1 Sinocyclocheilus rhinocerous
GCGGGCTCAGGAGAGAGGATAGGGGCCAAGAACTCAGGAGGAAGCACCATATCCAGGAGTTCGGGGACATGAGCTTGCGCCCGTTTCTCTGGGCTTCACTGCTGGGCGGCCAGCGGGCTTGACTTTGGAGCAGCTGGCGGGCTTGAGAGAGCAGTGGCAGGCGGGCTTGACTTCGGAGCGGCCGGCGGGGTTGAGAGAGCAGCGGCCGGCGGGCTTGACTTCAGAGTGGCCGGCGATCTTGACTTTGGGACGGCCGGCGGGCTTGAGAGAGCATCGGCCGATGGGCTTGA
>NW_015722905.1:0-290 GCF_001515625.1 Sinocyclocheilus rhinocerous
AGAAATAAATTACATTTGAACAGATATTCACATAGAAAACAGTTGGTTTAAATTGTAATAATATTTCTCAATTTTTTACAGTATTTTTGATTAAATAAATGCAGTCTTGGCATCAAAACATTAAAAAATCCTAGCGACCCCAAACCTTTTAACAGTAATGTATTTAAGTTGATTTAGTCATATTAAATCATATTTCGATTTTTTTTTTTTACATTATTTGACACAATGTTTTACAGTGTAGTGTGCATATCATAGTTGTCTTCACTCTCCAGTGCCTGCAAATATTTCTA
>NW_015722906.1:0-290 GCF_001515625.1 Sinocyclocheilus rhinocerous
AGAGCAAACCACTTTAAAAATAACTTGAGTAAAAGTTAAAGATAAGATAAAGTAAAAGTCTTTATCTTTGTGAAGGACTGTTTATGAGAAACCAACAATTTATTATCATCTTACTTGGGCTTTCTTCGTCTTGTTTCATCTCCTCATCTTCATAATTAACAAATAATAAACAATTAGACATACAATGAAATGCAACTCTTTTTATATTAACAGTTACATTCATTGGTGTACCAGAGTTGCTAATGATTTATCAAATATATGAATTTAAAGATGGCTTCAACATACAGTTA
>NW_015722907.1:0-290 GCF_001515625.1 Sinocyclocheilus rhinocerous
AGAGTAACAGTCAGGCAAGTCGTGAGTTAAATACGGCTGCTGTATCATCGGAGGTGTCAGTTGTTGAAGGTGCCGCGCCGAGTGCCTCGCATGAGGTGAGTGTGGTTTCGGAAAACTCAATGGATGCGTTTGTGGAAGCAGATAAGGTGACTGTTGTAAGCGGTAGTGAGAACATGGCCTCACAATCAGTGACGGGCCTCTGTGAAGTGCAGGTAGATACTGATCACGGTTCACATAGCGAGATAAAGCAGATGCAGCTTACTAAGGTAACGGTAGATACTGAAGAGAAA
>NW_015722908.1:0-290 GCF_001515625.1 Sinocyclocheilus rhinocerous
AAGGATCTTTTACCAGTCTAGGGTTATAAGTAATTTAAATCAAAGCAGCATTTCCTCAAAGTCACATTTCAATTACATGCTATTAACTTCCACACTTACGTTTTTAAGGCACAGTACCTCAAAATCTGGCTATAAAATATTGCAAGTAATGAGGTATGCTGTTGAAGAGATTAATAATTCCACAACGCTTTTGCCCAATGTTTCTCTGGGCTATGAAATTTTTGACCATTGTTCTAACACAAGGAATTTCCATTCAGTCTTAAGTTTTATCTCAAAGAATGGCTCAATAA
>NW_015722909.1:0-290 GCF_001515625.1 Sinocyclocheilus rhinocerous
ACTGGAGAGAAGCCTTACACCTGCAAACTGTGTGGAAAGAGCTTCTCACGAAAAGGAAATCTTACAATTCACATGAGAGTTCACACTAGAGAGAAGCCGTTTGTGTGTGATCAGTGTGGGAAGAGTTTTAAACAGAAAAGAGAACTTGATGTCCACATGAGAGTTCACACTGCAGAGAAACAGTTTGTATGTGATCAGTGTGAAAAGAGTTTCAAATATAAAACCCACCTTAATAATCACATGAAGATTCACTCAGGAGAGAACTGTTTTATATGTCATCAGTGTGGAAA
>NW_015722910.1:0-290 GCF_001515625.1 Sinocyclocheilus rhinocerous
ATGTCAACATTGGCTACCAGAAATCACTTACCCCACCTTTAAGTCATGTTCACTGAAAAATGTATCAAAATTAAGTGAGTTTATACACAAAAAAGAATAGGCTACATAAAAATTTGTCATCTGGTCAGAAAAACGAATAGAATTCAAAAGGAAAACAAGATTTTTTTGACCCCACCGGCTTATATTTTATCTTGTGTTAAGCAAAAAACAAAACACACTTAATTTTGCTTCTCAGATAAATGTAACTTGATTTAAGAATGTTTAAATATTTGTACTGGAAAACAAGACAA
>NW_015722911.1:0-290 GCF_001515625.1 Sinocyclocheilus rhinocerous
ACATTATCACTCCAAACATCGAAACAATCACACGAACATACAAAAACACAAAATCACTCAGGTCTGAATGAACGTTTTCCTCACATGCGTGTGTAAAATGTGTACCTCGTGTAAAATGTGTTTCATGAATGTAAATAGGTGAAATAATGTGAATTGCTTACCTCTCCCCAGAAGACTCGTCGCTGCTGCTGCGTCCGAAAGCTGATGAGTCGATCTCTTATCAGACAATGACTTTACAGGCAGCATTTGTTCACGGTTCCTCCAGAAAGCGATTTCAGACAGACTTCTGA
>NW_015722912.1:0-290 GCF_001515625.1 Sinocyclocheilus rhinocerous
AGCTGGGTGGTAATGGCTGGCTGGGCTATGGGTGGCGCTGTGTTCTGGATCGGGGGCAGATGCTGTACAGACACCGGATGATCGCCTCCCTCCAGCTCAGTCCTGTGGTGTCTTCAGTGACTTTAGGGTCTCATCGTCAAAAGAGCAGGTGATGGCGAGAAGGCAACTGAGAATGTCCATATTTACTCGGTTAATCTCAGTGAATCGCGCACTATTAATGAATAGTGGTCATGGAAACTAAAGAGTGGCGGGCAATCAAAGCAAAGCAAAGCATGAACTGAGGGAATACA
>NW_015722913.1:0-290 GCF_001515625.1 Sinocyclocheilus rhinocerous
AGTCATTCATTTTTACTGATTTAAGTGAAATTCAGTGAAGAAGCATTCAGACTGATGAGTGAGTGATTCATTGGACTGACTTAAATCAATAACCATTTTATAAAAATAAAAAAAAGAGCTAATAAAAAGCCTACTCATTACCAGATCAGTCCTTTGCAGTGTTATTTTAGTATCATTAAGATACAATGATTGTTTTTATTAAGATTTTGAATTAGTTTTTATTTTAATATTTTCCATTATATTTGTGTGTGTGTGTATAGTTTTTATTTTATTTCAGTTTTTGTTTTAGT
>NW_015722914.1:0-288 GCF_001515625.1 Sinocyclocheilus rhinocerous
ATATGTGTGTAAGGCCTCTATAAGCAATTCAATGCTTGAACAGTTCTATGCTTCAGCTATGTTTTTAAGTATCTTCAACAACCTTGACAATCTCTCGCGATCCTGAGTCCCGCATGTCTGACCAATGTCCGGTGGTCGCAAACACACAGAGACCTTATGAATTTAAGTGACCAGAGATTGTGACACATACACGCCCCTTGTCTGGACTTAAACAAGCAGGGCCTATAGGCTGCCTGAGCGCCTGAGTGCGTGTGTGTGTGTGTGTGTGTGTGTGTGTGTGTGAGAGAG
>NW_015722915.1:0-290 GCF_001515625.1 Sinocyclocheilus rhinocerous
GGAAGCTGCTTTGACACTATGTATTGTATAAACATCAGGTGCCTTAACAACAGCGATTTTGTAAGTCTTATTATTACAATTTTTTTCTGTTCAGAGTGGCTAGTATGATCCAGCAGTTCACTTCTGGGCTGAACTCCTGTGGCCGGTTGTGGGAGGTGGTGCTTAATAATTGGATCGCTTTCCTCCCCTTGTTTACTACCACAAGAGGTACACTGACAAGAAATGAAGCCAGAGACCTCTTCAACATTGTCTGGAGTTCACCAGGGAGCAACAGGCGAGACCTTGAGGAG
>NW_015722916.1:0-290 GCF_001515625.1 Sinocyclocheilus rhinocerous
AGTCATGGCTCATAATTTCAACCTTTTATGTCTTAATTGACTTAGCATCTCATAATTTTGACTTTATCTCATCATTTTGATTTATGTCATAGTTTTGACTTTTTATCATAATTATGACTTGGTATGTCACAGTTTTCACTTGTCTTATCTCATAACCATGACTCATATTTTCAACATTTATCATTTTATCATAATTATGCCTTAGTATCTCATAATTTTGACTTTTAATCTCATAATTCTGACTCCGATTTATGTCATAATTGTTTTTGTTGTCATAATTTTGACTTTTT
>NW_015722917.1:0-290 GCF_001515625.1 Sinocyclocheilus rhinocerous
AGGACCGGAACTATCCGTTTTATAGTTTAATTTTTAAGAGTAGGCTATAGTGTGTAGCAAAATCTTTAAAAGTAGGCAATATCTATAAATTAAAGTATATCTTTACTGGCGAGATTCTGAAATGTACATTCAGTGAACACATTACTATCCCATGATGCCACGAAAGAGGATTGATGAATGGCAGTGAAGTGACACAACTGATGTTGTAGGTCACTTGACAATGACAACATGACAGTACACCTCAGTTACATTCATACTATTTAGAACCTACTTTTTTACTGGTTGTGAAG
>NW_015722918.1:0-290 GCF_001515625.1 Sinocyclocheilus rhinocerous
AGCAATGATACGCAAGTGCTATAACAAGTCTCAGTTAGCTTAAAGCAGTTGTCACAGATCAAGCCGGAGGCAACAGGTTAGTGAATGAATAACAGGTTTATTGACAGGTATTGACAGGACTCCGGTGATGGTGATCGTGACTGAGAACAGGTGTGAACCGGGGAGAATTCTGGGACATGGAGTCCAGAGCTGGTGATTGTGGGGATTTGCTGACATTACTCCCCCCTCCCGGAAGGCGTCCTGCACCGTAACAATTCCACCAGGGAGGGGGGGTGGGTGCCCTGTAGGCT
>NW_015722919.1:0-290 GCF_001515625.1 Sinocyclocheilus rhinocerous
ATCACAGCGCTATACATACATGCACGCTGGAGACCTTTTACCACACAAGGCTGCATCCAGATAATAATAATCATGTTACAAGAAGATCCAATTGCAGCTTTACTGTAGTCCCAAACAGTGATGCAAAAAACAGAGCCACTGGCAGAAATCAATGGCAAAAAATAATCCACAAAACATAGAGTCCACAAACACAAAAGTAACAGAACGCAAGGTAACAGAACTCAATGAAGTAAACAAGGGCACCGTCTGTTCAAGAATAAAGTTCAACATAAACATATACTATTTAAATA
>NW_015722920.1:0-290 GCF_001515625.1 Sinocyclocheilus rhinocerous
AGGATCTTACACTATTCAGGGTCGGAGAGTGCAGGTGTACCAGCCGGAGTTTGAGGAGCCCTGGGCCCTGGGACTCGTATCTCAGCATGATCCTGTTTCACACATTATGGAGATTACCATGGACCAGGTCCGTGTGAAAGTCAGTACTCTGTCTCTTTAGAATCGAATCAAATGTTGCTGTTCGTCTGATTCATGGGTTAGAGATAATAAAAGCGGACTTCAGTGTGTGGTTTGTGTGTCAATCATGGTTTGTTTCAGGGTGAAGAGACACAAGTCGTCGATCCTCGGGT
>NW_015722921.1:0-290 GCF_001515625.1 Sinocyclocheilus rhinocerous
TAAAAGCTGCAAATGGATCCGGACTCTGCTGATGCTTCGCAACATTTACAGCCATATCACACTGTGTGATATTGCATTTATACAAGAGTTTGACGGCACAAGTGTGTAAATAAAAAAAGAAACAACAACTGTATGTCTTTAAAAACCCTCTTTTGTGTAGAACTACTTCCTTCTGCCATGGATTCAAATTTTAGTTTGACAGTTTAACAGCTGAGCTCAAACCTCCGTTACTAATTCAAAAACATCACTTTAGAACTAGTAAGGAAGGAACGTTGAGTTGCTTCATTAAA
>NW_015722922.1:0-290 GCF_001515625.1 Sinocyclocheilus rhinocerous
CAACTACATATGATTCATTTTCTAAATACCCCACATCATTAGGCAGTAATAGGCAAATATCAAACCAAATATAATTTTTCCTCACCTCAGGCATTAAAGAACTTTTGTCATAATTTTCACGTTTATAGGACTTAAGCGAAAAAGACACAAATTGTGTCTATGGTCTGTTTTTAGTTTTGTAAATAATATTTTTAATTTAGAAGTTTAGCTAAAACCACAATTTTATTGTTTTAGTCCTTAATATTTCAGATGGTAATCAGCAAGAAATGCTTTCATTCTTAATTGTCTTC
>NW_015722923.1:0-290 GCF_001515625.1 Sinocyclocheilus rhinocerous
AGGGAATCAGTCTCTCGAGACTGACCTCTGGTGTTATCAGAGCTGTTAGCTTGGTGCCCTGAAGAACGACGCTCCGCAGATCCGGCTTCGACTTAGAGCACCGCTACAAAACTACAGTAGTATCTCCGTGATTTCACCGAGCCGCAGACGGACTGTACCAAGGAATCACAGGATCGTTCCTCTCTTCATCTCATCATCAGCGCTCATGTTCCTGCACTGTGCTCTCATCAGTCCGATTAACCCGTCCATCATCAGCAGAAACAATCCCTGCTTCTATCACAGCATCGTTT
>NW_015722924.1:0-290 GCF_001515625.1 Sinocyclocheilus rhinocerous
CAATATATTGATATACATCCAATTTTCTCCCAAATATTTACATTTGCTTAAGACTTAACCGACTATGTACTGAATACTCACCAAGATGGGCATTTAGACAAGATTTTGTGGGTATTTGATCGTTCAAGCGTGTAACAGCGGATACCACAGAAATGAATGAGAGTGCCGTAAACAGAATCTGTCCCAAAATCGACTGCAATTTTGTCGTTGTACACTCATTTAATTGCAAACAGGTTGAAGATTAGTGCACAAGCTGCCGATTCAATAAGCAATAAGTCACTAGAGTAAGT
>NW_015722925.1:0-290 GCF_001515625.1 Sinocyclocheilus rhinocerous
AGAAAGTGAGCCAGGACTGCTTTTGGTTTATTTATATCTGTGGTGGAGGTTCAGCGGCTGAGAGTCTATTTTTAGTTTCTCAGGTAAAATGTTGCTTCTCTCCATTCAGAAATATCAACACATTCTCATGCTCCTCTGTTACTCAGCTCTCCTCAGGATAAGTAGTGGCGTTTACTGGTTGGTGTTCTTACAATTGCTCATTGGTTTAAAGGGATAGTTCACCCAAAAATTGCAATTTTGTCATCTTTTGAGATGGTCCTCACTGCAGAACACAAGATCCAGGGGGCGAG
>NW_015722926.1:0-290 GCF_001515625.1 Sinocyclocheilus rhinocerous
AGACAGAAGGATAGATATAGATAGATAGACAGATAGATGGATAGATGGATAGGTGAATAGACGGATAGATGGATAGACAGATAGATGGATAGATAGATAGATAGATAGACGGACAGATAGATGGATAGACGGATAGATAGATAGACGGATAGATAGATAGATAGACGGATAGATAGACAGAAGGATAGATAGATAGATAGATAGAGATAGATAGACAGAAGGATAGATAGATAGATAGACAGAAGGATGGATAGATGGATAGATAGATAGATGATAGATAGATAGACGGA
>NW_015722927.1:0-290 GCF_001515625.1 Sinocyclocheilus rhinocerous
TATATATATTGCACAGCCAGTGACAATTTACTTTGAAAGTGCATTTCGGCATGTAATTATGTGTGTAGCAGCGAACGGTTAACCTTGTAAAGCTGCGATATGAGTGTGTGTGTGTGGAGTGTGTTCAAGAATGCTTAGTGCAGAGGATAAGGGCTTAATCCACACACACGCGAGTGCTGCAGTGTCGCCATGGAAACCGCGGGAGGAAAAAATTGCGATGTACTGAGCGCTGTCTGGGGCTGGATATTTTTAGGCGATGGAGAGGAAGAAACCGGGAAGAGAGAGAGAGA
>NW_015722928.1:0-290 GCF_001515625.1 Sinocyclocheilus rhinocerous
CACACACTTTTTAACGAATACATTTCCATGACCTTTCCATGCCCTTTCCACTCATTTATAAGTAATTTCTAGGCAGTTTTCCATTTGTATATCAGGTACCAGTCTTTTTTAATTTTAGTGAATTGTACAAAAGTCTTCACTATGGTCCTCAACAGACCAATGATGTCACATTGGCTTACAACCAGTTTTGCACAACACTCACAAAGAGCAATATAATAACATCTAGTATAGTTCTGGCCCCGACAATTATTTTCATGTTATGGTTGATACATGAAAAAGGGTGCTATTAA
>NW_015722929.1:0-290 GCF_001515625.1 Sinocyclocheilus rhinocerous
CACACTTCACTAATTAATCATTCATCAGTCTTCTAGAGTGTCACTAAAACACACAGTTACCACAGCAAACTGAACACTCATCACGCACAATATAAAGAATACGCGCCAGAACACTACAGTAAACCATATCAGATATACACTTAATACAACTATAACAGACGTTCTCCACGCTTATAATCTGGAGTTTGGCTCTGAGGAGACACAGCGGTCACTTACGCGAACAAACGCTGAATCCCCGGATGATGCTCCGAAACTCGTCCTTCAGAATCATGTCTTAAATTCTGAGCTGA
>NW_015722930.1:0-290 GCF_001515625.1 Sinocyclocheilus rhinocerous
CGTCACCGTGATGCTTCTAGCTGCTAGCACTGAAAAACGTGAAACTACCGTCTCGTTTATTTATTTAAATTGAAACTCATGGTTTCTGATTTACACCTGTTTTTAATTTTTTTTAATTTTGTTTAAATAGTATTTTTGCTTGACACCAGAGTAATGATGTGAAGAACACATACTAGCTACATTTTAATGTTATTATTATCATTAATATTATTATTTGATAGTCCATATAACATATTTTAAAAAATAAGACATCTCAATAAACATTGAGGACTTTCAAAGTTGTCTTTACT
>NW_015722931.1:0-290 GCF_001515625.1 Sinocyclocheilus rhinocerous
ACTTTAAATGACTTCTGTTGTGATCTGGCGCTATAGAGAAAATAATTAAATAAAATTAACTTGACCTTCAAGGGGGCGGGGGGTGATGTTGGGGGGGCAGGCCACCCCCTAATATAATGGCAGGGGAAACACTGATGTGTATATGTAATGTGTATCTTTGTTCTTATTTTTTAATAAAGATAAAATAATGACTAGAGCCTGACCGATATGGGGTTTTTGGGGCCGATACCGATATTAGGGGTAATAAAAAAAAAAGGCAGATATCGATATATCGGCCGATATTCTTTGTG
>NW_015722932.1:0-290 GCF_001515625.1 Sinocyclocheilus rhinocerous
AGGGATTTCACCTAGGGCGTCAAATTGGCTAGAAACGGCCCTGTACACACACACACTCATACCTCAGCCACATTAGCAGAGAGGATCTTAGGACCTTCTATATAAGCCAGCTCATACTGAGACGAGAGAGAGAGAATTTTGAATTTTGGATTCTTTATTTAACAAAAAGATTAGTCACATAAAATCACATAACATCAATTTTTCACAATTTTGAAACCATTTTATAAAAAGAGTGCAAAATGAAGTTAAAGGGATAGTTCAACCAAAAATGAAAATTTGATGTTTATCTG
>NW_015722933.1:0-290 GCF_001515625.1 Sinocyclocheilus rhinocerous
CGTCACCGTGATGCTTCTAGCTGCTAGCACTGAAAAACGTGAAACGACCGTCTCGTTTATTTATTTAAATTGAAACTCATGGTTTCTGATTTACACCTGTTTTTAATTTTTTTTATTTTGTTTAAATAGTATTTTTGCTTGACACCAGAGTAATGATGTGAAGAACACATACTAGCTACATTTTAATTTTATTATTATCATTAATATTATTATTTGATAGTCCATATAACATATTTTAAAAAAAAAAGACATCTCAATAAACATTGAGGACTTTCAAAGTTGTCTTTACT
>NW_015722934.1:0-290 GCF_001515625.1 Sinocyclocheilus rhinocerous
AGTTAAAATTTATGAGATGCTGATACAGTTTCTATATGAAGAAAATTTTATATATATATTTGTATACATATATATTTAAGAAGAAGAAAAAGTAATTTAAGTTACAATCAAATTATAATCTTTAAAACACAAACACAGCCATATGAGCGAGGACAAAAATATCACTGTGGTATTAACAAAGTATTGTAATATATTCTAGCTATTAACTAAACAAAAACCCATCTTTTTATTTCTAATGACTGGGATTTCGGATAATATAGCAAATTAGAAAAAAATATGGACCCGCTTCC
>NW_015722935.1:0-290 GCF_001515625.1 Sinocyclocheilus rhinocerous
CATCAACAACCGCACAGGACGAATCACGTTAGCACCAGGGGTCACGCTGAGCGTCGGCCGTTCCTACGCACTGACCGTCAGAGCGTCAGACAACGCTCCCGACCCCGAGAGGAGGTCAGATGTGACTGCATTACATCAGTTATATCTCTCAGTTTTGTCGGCTTGTGTCTTTGGTCTTTTATTTTCTTTGTTACTCTTCATATAGGAGCTCCATAACTACGGTCTACATAGAGGTTCTGCCACCCAACAATCAGAGTCCACCACGATTCCCCCTACAGACCTACAACCTG
>NW_015722936.1:0-290 GCF_001515625.1 Sinocyclocheilus rhinocerous
CATCCCCCAAAAGGCTTTTTATAATGAACTGGATTTTCTCCAGCTGGAGGTTTAGACTCAGAACAGACACCTTATCTGTCAGAGAAGATCAAAGGATGAACTCAGGTTCAAAACTTACTGAGCTCGACTTGAGGATCCAGTGTTTAATTAGGTCCTAATTGGCGCACAACTAAACAGACCCACTGAGCAGGTGTAAACAAGATAGAATATGATCCATGTGGCAGCAGGCGAATCTGGAGGGGGGAAAATACAGCCTGGATAGTACCGGACAGATGGAATATCATAATATA
>NW_015722937.1:0-290 GCF_001515625.1 Sinocyclocheilus rhinocerous
CAGCACCCCTTTTCTCTTTTATTGTATGTTTGTACCAAGCTAAAGTATATAGTTATCAACATCATCCCCTTCATCATTAATGTCATCTCAGCTATGTGTGCAAGTAATCTGTGTGTCTCTGAGGCAAATAACACGAGTAAATCAAAAAGCCAGCGTCATCTGAAAACAACCAATACACATGCCATATTAAACTACATTGGCTTCAGGATTAGTTACTAAACAACCGTGTTCAGGGAAACACATTTTCAGATGCTGTCAGTAAGTTCATTACTCCCTGTTGTTGACTGCAC
>NW_015722938.1:0-290 GCF_001515625.1 Sinocyclocheilus rhinocerous
GTATATTAGATGCGTGCAGGTCTTAAAGTGACAGCAGACTAATTGTACTAAACTTGTTGCCGCTTGTCATTAAAGGGATAGTTCACACAAAAATTAAAATTCTGTCATTATTTACTCACTCTCATGTTGTCCTAAACCTGTATTCATTTCTTGTGGCTGAACACAAAAGAAGAAATTTTGAAGAATGTGTGTAACCAAACATTTTATTGCTGGTCCCCACTGACTTTGATAGTAGGAAAAAAATCCTATGGAAGTCACTGGTGACCAGCAACTGTTTGGTTACCCACATT
>NW_015722939.1:0-290 GCF_001515625.1 Sinocyclocheilus rhinocerous
CAGCGTCTGCAGGGCCTGCAGGCTGGCGAAGGCGTTGGGCTCCAGCGTGCTGATCAGGTTCTCGCTCAGATCCAGCTCCTCCAGACGTGGGTACGGAGCCAGATCTCCCGGAGCCACCCAGCGCAAGCGGTTCCGGCTCAGGTCCAGCAGCCTGGTCTCTGTCGGGATGCCGTCCGGGACGCCGGATAGACGCTTGCGCTGGCAGGACACGGAGCGGAGCTGCGCCGCGCAGTCACAGCGAGGAGGGCAGCCTGCGCACGGGACGGCCGTCAGGGCCAGAACCAGAACCA
>NW_015722940.1:0-290 GCF_001515625.1 Sinocyclocheilus rhinocerous
AATTAACATCCTCTCTGATAAAGGCACTTTATAAGTCTTATTTACAAAAAGATTGTATGAAAACTTGCCATCTGCTCTGGCATGTGACAGGCAATTATTTTGTTGAACTGAAAGATTATGTATCATTTAGTTTTGTAATTGGACACAATCTTCACCAAAGGGAGAAAAATAATTTATAAACAGTCTATTTAAAATAATTGAATAATTCCAAGGCTAATTAATTGCTGCATGCATTATAAAAGCCTTTCAAAAGCCTTTAAAATCTTTAAGATTAATTATTAAACTCATTA
>NW_015722941.1:0-290 GCF_001515625.1 Sinocyclocheilus rhinocerous
AGTCGTGGCTGAAGTCAAATCACAAGTGCTTTAAGTGCGGCCGTAATCATCAGATTTCACAATGTACTCTTAAAGCCAAATGCAAAAAATGTGACAAGAGACATTTAGAAATACTGCACGACTTCAATGCCAAAGTGAAACATGAAACACAATCTTCAGCAGAAAACAGTTGTCTTATGAACTCAGAAGTGGAGACACTGTATCTGCACAGACCAACCGCAAGCAGTAAAGTTCTTCTGAAAGTTAGCCGAGTGATCTTGAGAAATGGTGAGAAGCAACTTGATACATAT
>NW_015722942.1:0-290 GCF_001515625.1 Sinocyclocheilus rhinocerous
CCATTATTAGTCCAACATGAGGAGAAATTTGAAATGTGAAAGCTACAGTTTCTGTGTTTATCTCTGAGCTTTTCCTTATGATGGACTCATATTTAATTAAAATATTTATTAAATATTTTCAGTACTTTTTTCGTGTTCACAGTTTCATTGAATGGTCACATGACATGCAGATAAATAAAACGTTTCATCCTTTTTACTTAATGTCTAATATTTTTCTTTTTTTAAAAATTGTTTTTAATATAATTGTTAATTTATTTTAAATTTTTTTAATATTAAATGATTAGCTTTTC
>NW_015722943.1:0-290 GCF_001515625.1 Sinocyclocheilus rhinocerous
CAGGATGTGAAGAACATAAACAATGATTAATTAAAATGTTTATGTAATTGAAAGGAATGGAGCAACGGAATGATGCAACATGAAAACAATGGATGATTAATGTATGAAATGTATCAAGTGTATGTATACACGTTCAGAATGTCTATTTCTTTCTCTCTGCTGCCCACCTATCCTTTTCCATGCCATAGAATGATGAGGCTTGAAATTCCTTCCATGTTATTTCCTTTGTCATGCCTCTGTCTTTGTATAAGTCGAGGACTTTAGCAGGGCAGTAAATGTATTTTCCTGCC
>NW_015722944.1:0-290 GCF_001515625.1 Sinocyclocheilus rhinocerous
AATATAAGTCTTTACTATCACTTTTTATCCATTTAACACATCCTTACTGAATAGCATTATTAATTTCTTTAAAAAAGAAAAGAAAAAAATTTACTGACCCCAAACCTTTGAATAGTAGTGTATGTTGTAAAACAAAATTTGAATTAACACTGTTCTTTTAAACTTTTTATTTATCAAAGATTACAAAGAAATATCAGAGGTCCCAAAAAATATTAAGCAGCACGACTGTTTCCAACACTGATAATAAATCAGAATATTATTATGATTTCTGAAGGATCATGTGACACTGA
>NW_015722945.1:0-290 GCF_001515625.1 Sinocyclocheilus rhinocerous
ACGTCCATATTGATAAATTCCAAGTTTTGCATAGAAACGACCGTACGCCCAATTTTCCGTCCTACG
This sequence comes from Sinocyclocheilus rhinocerous, assembly GCF_001515625.1. Taxonomy (NCBI): domain Eukaryota; kingdom Metazoa; phylum Chordata; class Actinopteri; order Cypriniformes; family Cyprinidae; genus Sinocyclocheilus; species Sinocyclocheilus rhinocerous. The sequence continues at coordinate 67 of NW_015722945.1, forward strand.
TTCATTTCGTAAATGACACCCAATGGGTGGTGCAATCATTAAAGAATTCAGTTTATCAGATTCACTCCATCTGTCAGACATCATTTTCACTATGTTTGTAAAACACTTAGTGTCCTGTGTCTTTTCTTTTGAAGCACTAAAACAGATTAATGCACTAAGTGATGTGAATATATAAAGTAGGTGTAGCGAATCAGCTCATAAGGAAATATGAATAATTAATCATA
>NW_015722946.1:0-290 GCF_001515625.1 Sinocyclocheilus rhinocerous
CCAGTTTCGGTTTTCAATCCGATCAAGTGTTTACATGTCTTCTCGATCGGATTACAAAAGGAATAAACCACCCCTTACTATCTGATCGAAATTTTTGTCAGATCTGGCCAATTCAATCCGATTGACGTGGTTACATGTAACTTTTTTATTCTGATAGTGCTTCTAGTCCTATTACGATCAGATTATTAGGGTCCATGTAAATGCAGCTAATGTTTGATAATATGTAAGCCTAATTCTTCCTTATTTCTTAATGTAAAATACATTCTTGAATTGTTGACTTTGTGCGTCTT
>NW_015722947.1:0-290 GCF_001515625.1 Sinocyclocheilus rhinocerous
TGGATATTGGACTACCTGACTTGGTCCACCTGGACAACAGGACTAAGGACATTCTGACTGGTCCTCCAAGATCGCTGGAGGTAGGGAATCTTGACTTGAGTCATCCTGGACCCCTGGACTTGGGGTCTCGTGGCTTAGGCCCTCCTGGACCATAGGATTTGGGACATCTTGGGAGGGAATGTCGAACTGCACAACACAGGCCCTCCTTCACTTCGACTTCTGCTTCTGGGATGACAGCAGCAGCAGTGGCTGCCTCTGAATTGACTGTATTTAACTGAACCACCTTAAAA
>NW_015722948.1:0-290 GCF_001515625.1 Sinocyclocheilus rhinocerous
CCTCAGAAACCGGACTCGTTTCATCTCTGAACTGAGAAGATGAGTGAAAGCCCTCTGATGGAGTACGAGCTGCAGTCTCTGGCTCCTGTCTCGGGCCCCGGGGCCACGGCGGGGCTCCTGCTGGCTCCGGACACAGAGCAGATCACGGCGCTTTGTTTCGTGGGACTCCTGCTGCTGTTTTTGGTGTTCCTGCTGGTGCGGTGTTTCCGGATTCTCCTGGACCCCTACAGCAGCATGCCGTCCTCATCGTGGTCTGATCCTAAAGACGGATTGGAGAGGGGACAGTTCGA
>NW_015722949.1:0-290 GCF_001515625.1 Sinocyclocheilus rhinocerous
GTAGGGCAATAGCACATACAGTTTGTACAGTATAAAAACCATTAACGCCTATGGAGTGTCCCCACAATTCACAAAAACAAACCTCTCTGTGTGTGTGTGTGTTGGTGTTGAGGGTTAGAATGGGCCTGAATGCCCCCCTAAGGTCAGTAAAGCCTCAAATCAACTATGTTGTGTCTGCCAACATTCCCAGTGAGGAATACAACTTAAAAAAAAAACAAAAAAAACATGCGTAATAAAAAATTTAAATGGCAAAAAGTCTCTCTGAGAGTTAAGTTTTGGGTTTGGAGACA
>NW_015722950.1:0-290 GCF_001515625.1 Sinocyclocheilus rhinocerous
CCTTATGTTTGTATGTAAATATTTTCATGTCACATGCTAGGTGTTTATGTAACCAGGCTCATATATTAAATCAGTCTACAGAACACTGTGTACAAAAGCTCTGGGGTGACTTCACTCTTAAGGTAACAAAACTCTTTTTGATATATTATAATATCATGGTTATTAAAATATCATTAGTGTTAGCACATCTCAGAAAGCACCAATGTGTAACATTAGCATTTCCTGTTTTAAATTAATAATAATCTCTCATACACTCTTAAAAATAAAGGTGCTTCAAAAGGTTCTTCACA
>NW_015722951.1:0-290 GCF_001515625.1 Sinocyclocheilus rhinocerous
CCTGCTACACACACACACAAACTCACACAACCGGCGTGGGAGGGCAAAATCTCCTTTCCTCACGCACACACTCATTCTTCAACCCCACACCCTCTCCAACTCCTCTCGATCCTCCACCCTTTGTCCTCCCCTCGCCTCCTCCCTATGGCTGCACCCTGCTCTCCCTCACTCCTAAATAAGGAGAGGTTTAGGGGAGAGGGCGTTAAAGGTGCAAGGGGAAATTCCTATTTGTGTGTGTGTGTGAGAGTGGGCAATGGCTGATACATGAACTGTAGCTACAGCACCACAAC
>NW_015722952.1:0-290 GCF_001515625.1 Sinocyclocheilus rhinocerous
CCAGTTTTCAGTGTCACATGTTCCTTCAGAAATCATTCTAATATGGTGATTTGGAGCTCAAGAAACATTTATATTATTACCAGAAATGTCCAATATTTCTATTATTATTGTTATCAATTGAAAACAGTTTTGCTGCTTAATATTTTTGTAGAAACCATGATACATTATTTTTCAGGATTCCTTGCTGAATAGAAAGTTCAAAAGAACACCATTTATTTGAACAATACATTCACATAATAGTCTGTCACTTTTAAAGGGGTCATAGGATGCCCATTTTCCACAAGTTGATA
>NW_015722953.1:0-290 GCF_001515625.1 Sinocyclocheilus rhinocerous
CTAGAGGAGCGGAGGACGGGACTAGTGATGCGGAGCACTGAGAAAGCACTGAGAAGCGGAGAATTTAACACAAAATTATATGAATTAAAATATATGTAGTCAGGAAAACCTGATTTTGATAGGGTTTCAGGTTCCAGGCCTTATTTTACAACCTGCTAAAACAAAACAAATAATTAAAAATAAATAATAGCAGTACAAATAATACATTTATGTTATTATAAATTAAAACAATTACAACTGTAAAACATTAAAAAAAAAAAAAAATTCATTTGAAATGCTACCACTACTAC
>NW_015722954.1:0-290 GCF_001515625.1 Sinocyclocheilus rhinocerous
CTCAAGTGACAGGAAAGCTCATGTGAAAATATAGAAATTCAAAAGCTGTGGAAATCCTGATTTGCATATTGAAATTTCAGAGGTACAGTAGCAGAAATAGCCTGTTTAATTCTTAGTAGAGCTCTGTTAAAGGATGTCAGTGCACAAACAAGTACCTTTTATGCATCTACACTGTTGAAATTAGTTTTTTAAGGACATAAATATATTTTATTCAGATAGTGTAACCAAAGCCGTTTTCTCGCTCTTCAGCATGTTGCTTTTGTGCTTCCTCTCAGGCCATCGTTCTGTGT
>NW_015722955.1:0-290 GCF_001515625.1 Sinocyclocheilus rhinocerous
CCTGACAGACCGACAGCAAATCCAAGGCTGCTGACACATTTCCAAGAACTGATCTCCCTAAGGCTTTTTTTGTGTCTGCTCAGTTTGACTATGACATATATTAAAATGACTATCATCTCTCTGAGGAATCTAGAACTTTACACTTTAAGTACACTGTAAACCTGAAAGTGTAACTGATGAACATGGATTCGTTATTTAGCATAACATGTCAAAGAACACCACAAAAAGGCTTCACAGACAATACCATTAGGGCTGCCACTAACGACTATTTTTATTTAGATTAATCTATC
>NW_015722956.1:0-289 GCF_001515625.1 Sinocyclocheilus rhinocerous
AGAAAGGAAAAATTGAAATCGCATCATATGACCCCTTTAATTGGATTGATTTAGCCTGGGCAATGGGCACCCTGCAATACTTCTGTGGCCCACCAGGGGCCCAAAATTTCGGAAGCTCATTATGTGCTGCAGTAAATAGCGATTTGTGAAAAAAAGTCTAATATGAACAACATAGGGTCATTGGAAATACTTGCCTCTACCTACATTTCTGCGAAACTCAAAAAACGTACCCATACACACGAATCCCTGCAATGTCCAGTTGAAATGAACACTAGAAGCAGTAAAACTC
>NW_015722957.1:0-290 GCF_001515625.1 Sinocyclocheilus rhinocerous
CCATTTAGACAAAAAGGTTCTTCTATGGCATCGTGAAGCAGCTTTGTTTTTAAGAGTGTATGGGAACACACCGCAGAAACCAGCCAATTCATAAGGCTGCAGCCGTGCCATCAATCCTCCGATTCTTCTTTCTCAGAACCTGTTTATGTTTGTATTTGTGGGATTAGAAGCCATCGTGTTTTGGCGACCTTTTTTTAGGATGTGTGTGCTTCTGTGTTTCATTATTAGGGAGGACACTCACGGTAAGTGTTTGGGCTTTCACTATGCAGAAGCTGTGCTTAATGTTGAAC
>NW_015722958.1:0-290 GCF_001515625.1 Sinocyclocheilus rhinocerous
CTCGTCTTTGTCACCTTTTTCACCCATGATGAGTTTGCATCCCTGTATTTTGTTTATTTTTTTTCAACAGGAGCTTCGTTAGGAGATGTGCAGTCTTATTGGTTGGTTCCCCAGCCTCCTCAGCCACCATTGCCTCCACTTCCTCCTGAGGATCCACCACCTCCACCTACAGAGCAACCACCGCCACCTCCTCCACCGCCTGAATCTCCTCCTCCACCCCCTCCACCACCCCTTGAGGATGACGGAGAGATTGAGGAAGTGGAGATGGAGGATGAGGAGTCAGAGCCTCC
>NW_015722959.1:0-290 GCF_001515625.1 Sinocyclocheilus rhinocerous
CTTAATTATGCAGCAGAAACACTGTCAGTGTGAAGTGCTATGTCTATATCAGTTTCACTTTTATAATACTTACACTTGTAATGTGAAGCAGGCTTAATCTTCATGTGAATTCACGTACTCATGTCATCACTTCTGGAGTTTGACCATACAGCCATTAGTTATCAGTTCCACTTTTACTGGATTCATCTGTCCACGTGATGATTTAGTGCCAGTAGTTTTATGCGAGATTTACAATCATCCGTTTCTTCTGCAGAAGCAGCTGAAGGAGACGCAGAAGACGTTCCAGCAGA
>NW_015722960.1:0-290 GCF_001515625.1 Sinocyclocheilus rhinocerous
GCCGTCTGCGTTCATCGTTACCCAGCATCCTTTGCCAAACACAGTCAAGGACTTCTGGCGGCTGGTTCTGGACTATCACTGCACGTCTATCGTGATGCTGAACGACGTGGATCCGGCTCAGGTCAGCCCAGTGCCGTCAGGACTTCATTTACTTGATTTCATTTGAATTTACTTGATTTCATGTCTCTGAACTGCTGGATTTTCAGAAAATACTTTTAAACTGAACTGTCGCACCAGGTCAGAACTGCATTATTGAGAGCAAAAACACAGAGAAGTCACATTTCATTATC
>NW_015722961.1:0-290 GCF_001515625.1 Sinocyclocheilus rhinocerous
TGGGGCAGCTCGGCGCAGACGAGCGAGGAAACATCTCCTTCGAAGACTTCACACGCTGCCGCATGCAGCTGGTCAACGAGATCCGCAAGGAAGAAGGAGAGCTATCGCTGCTCTCCAGCGACTCGGAGAAGAGGACACCTCACGAGTGTGTGGCCTCCAGCAGCGAGAACAGTCTAGGTGTGTTATCTACCAGGAGTCTCCTGTCCAGACCTCTATACATATATACAGTCAAACCAAAATTTATCCAGAAACCAGATATCATTTTTGATATTTTTTTACTAGTGGGTGCA
>NW_015722962.1:0-290 GCF_001515625.1 Sinocyclocheilus rhinocerous
CATGACGTAATGAAGGGTGGAACTCCTTATATGGGCATTTCTCCCAGAAGACCGCGCCCACCCGCGCACACAACGACCAGAGCAAGAGTGCGCCCATCAACGCACTTCATTCAGCAGCGCTGCACGGGACTCGCTCGGGAAGAAGTGTGTTTTTGGTTGTAAGGGAAAGATAACCTTGTTCAACTTCCCGAAGAATCCAGCGTTACGTAAACAGCGGATGCAGTTTGTTTTCTGGGGCAGCAATGGAGTTTCGCAAGTGTGTTTGTTGACAAACGTTTTATAAACAAGGC
>NW_015722963.1:0-290 GCF_001515625.1 Sinocyclocheilus rhinocerous
CTCTGAGTGTCGAATCTGAACGCTGATACTACAAGGACTGCAGAATGATACTTTCTCGAAAATAACAAATATTACCCAGAATACATAGTTTTTTTTACGGGATTGTGATGTTGTAATGAAAAAACAGGATGTTACTGTCAGAATATGGCTGTTTTTTTACAGCAATTTTTTACAGTGTGGAATGGAAAAGTTTGAGAACCCTTGTCTGAAACCATTCATCATGAAATATTCTACAACTTGAGCTATGTATGAGTATTGGTATAATATATAAGACTGGTCTTGCTTCAAAG
>NW_015722964.1:0-290 GCF_001515625.1 Sinocyclocheilus rhinocerous
TATTCCAAGCATATTTTATAATATATAATCCTATTTATTATTTATTTAAATCTCCTGTTTAAAAATAGGAAAATAGATGCATTATAGATGTATATAATTATACGCGATATAGTTATGTATATAACTGTATATAATACACATTTTAAAACGGTTTTGCATACCTGCTGCTGCCATAATAAAGACCTAATTCGAATGTTTACATGCTTTTCTTCTCTTTCTGCTCCCACTCGCTGTGGTGGAGCAGCTATAAAATATTGTTCTTGTAAATACTTTCCAGCATTTCAGAAATA
>NW_015722965.1:0-290 GCF_001515625.1 Sinocyclocheilus rhinocerous
TTTTGGTTTTATTTGTAGTAAAACCATGGTTAATTTTTGTAAGGGCTCACATCATAATTATGACTTCCCAACATGTAAATACGAACTTGCCAGGTGGACTTGAACATACCATTAGATTACATAGGAGCAGCTTTTAGTATACTAACATTAGCCTCAAAGCTAACACACGAGTAAGCAACACAAATTTAGATTTCACAGAAGCAGCTTTTAGGTGTATACTAGGATTAGCCTTAAAGCTAACACACAAACAAAGACTATAGAAATACAAAGACGGTTCACTCCTATACTTA
>NW_015722966.1:0-290 GCF_001515625.1 Sinocyclocheilus rhinocerous
CTTGCCTTATACTGATTTGTAGTTCAGACAGGATTATTTCTTCACGTTAAAATGATGGGAAATGCAACAGATTGTAATGTTCCTAAAAGCAGGCTTTATTTTTCAAGCACTGGAAAGCGCTGGTGAAGGAGCATGAATGCGTGAGGTGGCACATGCAGACGCTCACCAGGTAGACGAGGACACACATGTGCTCTTTGGGCAGCCAGTGGAAGAGATCGGCCGAGTTACTGGGCAGGATCTCATCGTCGTGGAGCGTGGAGATGGTCTGGATGCACTGCTGCAGCTGCTTC
>NW_015722967.1:0-290 GCF_001515625.1 Sinocyclocheilus rhinocerous
AAAGTTTAAGACTGGTAATTTAAGAGCTTTTTACCATATGAAACCCGTATGAAACGCTGGAGCAGGGTTAGCACCTGCTTTTGCAGAATGATCCCACATTGGGGTGCCGAATTTGTACAATGTGAAACGATGCAGTGTTTAAATGTTATAGCTAGATGCGTATATTCACATGCATTGGACAATTCACGGAAACAGTGCACAAATTAACTTTATAGTCTGAAAAGTCCAGGAAAAACTTGATAGTACTGTGCGATAGGGCTGTGCGATTTGGGCGAAAATATCAAATTGCG
>NW_015722968.1:0-290 GCF_001515625.1 Sinocyclocheilus rhinocerous
CGAGATTCAGACTTACGTATACTTTATTTGCGTTCGAATATGCCCAGCATGGTAGATTTTGGTAGATTTGTCCAATGATGAATCAGCTTGCATGACATGTCCAAAGAATGTTAACCGTTGCATGGTAATTCGACATATCTGGCTTGATTCGATTTAGGACTTCCGCATTGGTTTTCATCGCCGTCCAACAAATCTGGTGAAGCACTTCCTGCCTCAGGCCCCTCTCTGCTCCACACTCATGCTATGATTTATGTATGTATTTTTGGTTACACTTTATTTTGATATGTTGT
>NW_015722969.1:0-290 GCF_001515625.1 Sinocyclocheilus rhinocerous
TCATTCTGTTTGCTTCATTATTTCGCTCACTCCAGTAAAAGAGTGTGTACGCATGGTCTAGTGTCCGTACAAAACTGTTAAATAAAAATAAATACATTTTACTGCAGTTTATAAGTTCTTATACAGGCCCACAGATTAGAAATGTTCAAACTAATGGCATTTCAGCCCAGATATGTTTTTATTCAGTTTTAACCTGATTGTCAATAAAAGCTGAGACAGAGACATCAATAATATCTGATATATTAACATTTTATTGAATGTGAGGAACAGGTTCATTATGACTCTTTAAG
>NW_015722970.1:0-290 GCF_001515625.1 Sinocyclocheilus rhinocerous
CGGATCTGCATCCATTCAGCTAATCTCATTTTTTCAATAGTGTTAATTCTTTGACTAAAGCCTGTTATCTCATTAAGAGCCCTGCCATGGGATCCGATGGCACCCTGACATCTGTATTCATTCGCCTCAAAATTAGTCGTGACACAAATTTAATGAAAAAAATGTCTCCAAACAGAGGAGATTAGAAGACGGGCCAGGAATATCAGAAAAATTCCTTTCTATAGAAAGGGTTGTTATTCTATTTCTTTCCTTCAGAGGTGGTTTAATAACATTTTCATGCTGCCTCTGTA
>NW_015722971.1:0-290 GCF_001515625.1 Sinocyclocheilus rhinocerous
CTTAACCAATATGGCACCAATGTATAGTGCATCCTTTTAATAATTCAATAAAAATAATAATAATATTCATATCGACCCATAACCGATATGACACAGATATGTGTGTGTGTGTGTATGTGTGTTTAAATTATTTTTATTTTAGTAGTTCAGTTTATTTATTCGTTTTTCCCTTTTTTTTGTTTATATTTTGATTTACTTTTAAAATCAATTAATATTTCACTTTATTTTATTATTATTTTTATTATTATGAATATATACAGTGGGTACGGAAAGTATTCAGACCCCCTTAA
>NW_015722972.1:0-290 GCF_001515625.1 Sinocyclocheilus rhinocerous
ATTTCTATTTCAAATAAATACTGTTCTTTTGGAATTTCTATTAATCATAAAATCCTTTTCCACAAAAATATTAAGCAGCACCAACTGTTTAATAAAAATGTATAATAATAAAAAAAAAGTATTTCTTGAGCAGCAAATCATTTTAAATTCTAATAGTATTTCACAATATAACTCTCCATACTGTATTTTTGATCAAATAAATGCAGCCTTGGTCAGACTTTTCAATGGCAGTGTATGTTGTTTGTAAGGCAAAGCAAGGCAAGTTTATTTATATAGCACATTTCATACAC
>NW_015722973.1:0-289 GCF_001515625.1 Sinocyclocheilus rhinocerous
AATGTTCTTTTTAGCAGCATCATATGACCCCTTTAATGACTGAAAACTGTCAATGCCAATTTCAATAAATATTATCATTAGTAGCTATATTAAGATATTTTATGCAGTTTTGTATTACATGTAGCATAAATATATCAGAATAACAGTAACAGTGTTGTACCATATATGCATTTCAATGTTCTGATAAAAGAAACGGGCATAATTTATTTATATTTACAATTATTATTATTATTATTTATTTTTATTTTTTTTACATAATTAAAAGCTGTAAAAAAAATCTTACATGATG
>NW_015722974.1:0-290 GCF_001515625.1 Sinocyclocheilus rhinocerous
GGAAAAGTAAAAATAAATAAATGAATAAATAAATCTGGAAATAAAAACATTTGGTAAGAAATAAATATAAAAAATATATGAATGCATAAATATAACTTTCAAGTAAATAAAATTAAAATAAACTATTTAAATAAATATAAAAATAATTTTAAAATAAATGAAAGATTAAGTAAATACAAGTTAAAAAGGATAAAAATACATTTAAAAATAAAGAAAGAAAATAATAAATAAAGAAATGAGGGAATAAAAATGAATTCAGGATTAAATTTGATTACAAATATTATATATTA
>NW_015722975.1:0-290 GCF_001515625.1 Sinocyclocheilus rhinocerous
AAGTGCATTCATGAAAGCATCTGTTGTCAAGTCGTCTAGTGTCTCTATGTGCACAGCTCTAGAACACAAGCAAGTAAACAGCAATCCATATCGTTTTAATTCCTTTCTTCCCTCCTTTATGATGAAAGGGCCAAAACAATCTATGCCACAGTATGTAAAGGGAGGGGATGACTCAGTTCTTTCTTCCGGCAGATCTGCCATTTTTTGAACCTCTGTAGTTCTTCTGTATCTTCTACATTTTACACATTTGTAAATGTGTGAAGAAACCACACTTCCGCATCCTAAGATCC
>NW_015722976.1:0-290 GCF_001515625.1 Sinocyclocheilus rhinocerous
TAAAATAAATTTAACAAGAATAAAATCTATTCGTTTCCCTGATCTACGTTTGCAAAAAGTGTATTGAAATACAAAAAACATATTCAATAAACATCTTTTAACTCTTGACTGTTTTTTTCCCCTTGTACACAATAACATATATACAATTTTTCCGATTACTAATCAGTTAAAACACATCAAACTTAACATTTCTGTTAACACAGAAACTCACCAGAATTCGTAGAAATAACTTCTCAATCGACATTAATATGAATTCCTTTTGAAACCCATGAACATACTGCAACAATTTA
>NW_015722977.1:0-290 GCF_001515625.1 Sinocyclocheilus rhinocerous
AGAACACTGTACATTCACTCCCCCCACCTACAATTCCTGCCGGTAAAAGACTCGAACCTGCAACCTTTGGGTTATGAGTCCGACTCTCTAACTATTAGGCCACGACTTCCCTAGTCGGCGCTGCAGAGCACTGACCACCAGAACAGCCAGACACAAGAATTGTTTTTTTCCCTCACAATTAAAAAGGTTCATAACTACACACTGTCCATTATAACTAGCACTTTTATACTTAGCATCTGGAAATAGTATATTGTAAACTACATAAACGGTACACTTGTAAATAACATATC
>NW_015722978.1:0-290 GCF_001515625.1 Sinocyclocheilus rhinocerous
TATTAATTTTGCCTGGGGCCCCCACTTCATCTTGGTTCACCTCTGATAGTAAACATATTAGGGGCCATTCACACAGAACGCGTCTTTGTGTCTGAAAACGCGAGACGCAGTGCTCAGGGATGGTTTTTAAAAAAGCACTGCGTAGAACGTGAGGGTCTCGAGGCGCGGTTTTGAGACGTAATGCAATAACGACAATAACGGAAATAATAGAAATAGGCAAACAGCAGAATTGATAGATACCTTTACGTTCACTTACGTCGGTGCTCGTGCTGGGGCTGGTGTTGTTTGGA
>NW_015722979.1:0-290 GCF_001515625.1 Sinocyclocheilus rhinocerous
AACGAGTTGTTTTCTGAGCTTGGTTTCAATAAAAGCTGTTTTTAAGCTAAAGAGAAAGTTTTGAGTTTTGAAACTTACAGGATGTTTTTATAGTACTTCTCAGTCTATATTCTCAGTGTGTATTTATGTTGTTTTGGTGTATGTTGCAGGATCCCAGGGGCTGTGCGGAGCTGCGATGTGGTTTTCAGCAGTGTCTTCAGTACTGGCAGCACCCATCGCTACCCTGGCTCTCCCTCTTCCCACGGATTGGCGCAGAGCGCAAGTTCTCTGGCAAGTGCATGCCATGGGCC
>NW_015722980.1:0-290 GCF_001515625.1 Sinocyclocheilus rhinocerous
CGGTGAGAAAAGAGACCATATGGTGAGAGACAGCGGGAAAAAAACGAAACTCCCAAAGACAGCTTTCATCACTTCGCTCTCTCACACATATGCTTGTTTAAATGTATATGCCTTTATTTTCGCTATTAAAACTTTATTAATTGCTAAAATTATTTATAAACACTACCTTTCAAAAGATTGGGGTCAATAAGATTTAAAGGAGACCTATTATGACCCCTTTTACAATATGTAATATAAGTCTCAGCTGTCCCCAGAATGTGTTTGTGAAGTTTCAGCTCAAAATACCCCAC
>NW_015722981.1:0-290 GCF_001515625.1 Sinocyclocheilus rhinocerous
CTGTTACTGGTTCTCTTCCAGATCTTACTGTTGGGGGCCTTTCTATCAGGGATAAAAAAATTCTATAACTTATATATTAGGAAAATTTTAACCAAAGAAACAAGTATTTTTCCTAAGGCAATGGTGAAATGGAAACAGGATTATCCCTCGCTTTTATTTCAGAATCCATGGTCAGATATGAATAAATATGTTATTCCTAATAAAGTCAAAGAAACTAATTTTAAAACAATGCATAGATATTATCCATGATTTTATCAGTAAGTTTAAAGAAGGGTTCTCGCCCTTATGCT
>NW_015722982.1:0-290 GCF_001515625.1 Sinocyclocheilus rhinocerous
ATTACAATAGGGTTTCAGCACTGCGTGCTTGAACCCCTAATTAAACACGTCTGATCCGGCTAATCAAGTCATTTAAGCTTATTTGAAATCTACATGGTATGTGTGTTGGAACTAAACTGTGGCCCTCCAAGAACTGAGTTTGACACCTGTGGTTTAGTTTATGGGAAGTGTTCATTTCTGCTTTAATATTGCATGTGGATTTTATTGTAAATGACTGCTTCTGTGTTTTGCAGTGGTGTCTGGCATTGAGACAGATATTGTGGAGTCAGTGTCTGTGATTGTGGGAGATT
>NW_015722983.1:0-290 GCF_001515625.1 Sinocyclocheilus rhinocerous
TAAATGCAGACTTGGTGAACAGAAGTGACTTGTACTTAATTATTTTTAGTGTAAATATAGTTTAAATAATGACTATGTTCCAAAATATTTGCGTGTGCTGTGCATTTTTATGCATTACAGTAGCTTACCAACATGCTACCAATAAATTCAACTGCGCATTTCACAATGATGTACACAGCTCCATTTTAGTCAGCATGCTCACTATGTAGGCAGCAGACAGCAGGGCAGCTAACTAGATTTTGGAGCTGAGCAGGTTTTCACACACAGGTCAAAGCAGCACATGACGAGTA
>NW_015722984.1:0-290 GCF_001515625.1 Sinocyclocheilus rhinocerous
TATTCATCCTGGAGAGAGCGAGGAGCCTCTAAGACGTTACTAAAATGAGACGGTTACGGTTGGTGACATCTTTAGGCAGCCTGTGTTCGTAAAAAGCTGAATAATCAGAATTATATCAAGAGAGTGCTGACTATAGCCTCGTAAAGCCTGACACAACTGTGACAAAAACCAGCCAGAGTGAAGAAGATTTGTGTGCAGGACTGATTTGAAAGCTGGGGGGATAAATTAAGACATGATTATGCGCCGTGTTTTAATTATACCCTACAAACGGATGTTTACAACACATTTCC
>NW_015722985.1:0-290 GCF_001515625.1 Sinocyclocheilus rhinocerous
GGAAGAGCAGGTAAAAGTCTATCACCTGCTGTCATTTTTCTTGTCGTCCACTGTTTCCTGAATATTTTTTTTCTGCCTTTGGTTCATTGGTAATAGTAGTTTGTCAGCTAGTGCCCCTGGCTGGTGTCAGAGACCCCCCACCCCACCCAACCATAGTCAGACACTCTTTTCATGGTCAGGTGGCTGAGAGAGAAACCATATATCGGCCTCATAACCCACAGGAGGTTTGAATTGGGGACGAGACAGTTGTGAGAGAACGCAATCCATGGAACATCCTGTATTCTGATACA
>NW_015722986.1:0-290 GCF_001515625.1 Sinocyclocheilus rhinocerous
GATCAGAGGGGTGAGGGGGTGAACGGCATGGGACGGCTGGACCACTGGCACCTTATTTGACTGCAAAACACAGAGGGAAAAACTGATATTGTAACAACTTCAAATGTGACCGAGGCATTCAGACTAAGAACAAATGGGCAATGAGCCACCAAAGTTGAGCACCTCACCAATGATGATGTGTGGATTGTGTACTGCAGTATTTTGGGGCAGAAACGAATGAATAAAGAAGGGGGTTGGGAGAGATGGAGTGTGGGTTAGAGGAGGAGAGAATGAGAAACAGGGAGGGAGGG
>NW_015722987.1:0-290 GCF_001515625.1 Sinocyclocheilus rhinocerous
TAGCACTCAGCATACCCGGTTAAAAAAGTCACCGCTCGCCACTGGAGTATGCCATACCTCTAGTTGAATGAGCTCTTACTAGCAGAGGTGAAGGCATCATACACTACAGAAATCGTCTCAACAATCCATTTACTAATAGTTTGCTTTGAAACTTCCTCCATCGAGAAGACCTGGTCACATAGGTCTTCTCACATAGGTCTTAGATCAAGTACAGCTTCTCTTGGTCTGCTTACATCCCTGCTCAGAAATCCAGCATTGCTGGTCACCAGCATAAGGTATGTTTTGCATGC
>NW_015722988.1:0-290 GCF_001515625.1 Sinocyclocheilus rhinocerous
TAGACCGAACAGCCACAGATGTGGAGACCACCCGATCTCAGTTGACCAGCATGAAAAAGGACATTCAGGACAAAACAGCAAAGTAATGCATTCTCTTTTCTCAGACAACTACTCAGTCTTATAGCTCACAGTCCACCAATCACTTTTTGATATGTTTTTCCTCAGTTCTTTCACTCACTTTTAATCAGGGTTGCCAGGTTTTCACAACAAAGCTCGCCCAATTGCTACTCATAACTAGCCCAAAACTAGCCCAATTGCGTTTCGAGGGGGATCCCCCGGTAAAAATCGCA
>NW_015722989.1:0-290 GCF_001515625.1 Sinocyclocheilus rhinocerous
TAAGTGCTCTCTTCTAGGGATGGGCGATATCTTATCGTTTGCGATGTACCGGTAAAAATTCTCCACACGATAAGAATTCGTCTTCCCGTGATAATAACGATAAAGTCTGGTTGTTGACATATTTCTGTGTGCTACTGTGTGGAGTGACATGAAGGAAGGCAGCCGTGAAATTGAGCAACTCCTTCTACAATCTGGAACAGGTTTGGATAGCGCTGTACAGTGCGACAAAAATCGGCCTGAGCCTCGAGTAAATGTACTACAGTAGCACGTGTGCGACACAGTTTTACATG
>NW_015722990.1:0-290 GCF_001515625.1 Sinocyclocheilus rhinocerous
TCATCATTAAGAAGTGGCAAAAATAAAAAGGCATCATTCTGAAGATGAATAGAAAATGTGTTCCGCAACGTTACTTAACTTGTTGTCTTTATTATTTAATGTATGTTTGAATAAATCTGTCATGAAATGCTCTGCCATCTTCCTGGTTGGAATAAACACTATGTCTGCTGATCTGGTTAAGGGGAGATGTTTCAAAAGTTCAAAAGAACAGTATTTATTTTAAATAGATTTTTTACAATGTAAGTCATTACTGTAACTTTTGATCAATTTAATGCCTCCTTGCAGAAATA
>NW_015722991.1:0-290 GCF_001515625.1 Sinocyclocheilus rhinocerous
TCCAAAATTATTTGCATATTCGCTCTTCCACACATGGACCAACTACATTTTAAAGTTACACACTTGGGAAGTGTATGACAAACAAAAGTAACTTCTATTGAAATATGACAAGACAACAAATCTCTTGTGGAAATTTCAATGGGAGGATGTTTACACGAAGAAAAGGTGTCTGGTTAATGTCAAGCATAAATCAATCAATCAATCTATTCTTGACAGTTGAACATAATGGACTGTGATGGCAGATCGCAAATTGCACTTCTTGCACCAGCGAAGCAACTGCCATTAAGTTA
>NW_015722992.1:0-290 GCF_001515625.1 Sinocyclocheilus rhinocerous
GGGGCTCAGCTAGAATATTTTAAACTCATGTGCGAAAGGGTTAAGGACTACAAAAAACGGCTGGTAGGGACTACAAGAACTTCTTCCTGGGTTTGTGAAATCACTAACCCCGATGTTTACATAAACCCCACCCTCGGTAACACGCAACTACCCGTAATGGTAAGGGGGCGTGACGTTTCCTGAAAACATGCACTAGGCGGTTAGCGAATCACAAACACACTGAGCCCACTAACCAATCAGAGTCCATTGTGTATTTCTGAGGGAGGGGCTTCATAGAACCAGGAACTCAA
>NW_015722993.1:0-290 GCF_001515625.1 Sinocyclocheilus rhinocerous
TCTTTCTGTATATTTCCCCCATCTATCTGCTCTTCCCCATCTGTACGCCTGCTTTACTCTGCACCTCCGACAGGATGTTGACCAGACAGCCAGTCAGAGACAGTAGAGCAGACAACTGTCTTACTCTCTCTTCATAGGCTAAATGAGTAACGTTGGCCTATGAATTGGGGTGGACAAACAAATTATGTCTTAATTTGTGAATACATTAGAACCCACATAACTACTAGTTGAAAATTTGGACACAGCTGCTAATTTTTTACATTTTACAATAACAGTAAAAGTCATCCTAA
>NW_015722994.1:0-290 GCF_001515625.1 Sinocyclocheilus rhinocerous
ATTACCTACTGTTTTTCGGCAAACTCGGCGGTCCTCAGGTAAATCGAATCCCGTCCGAATGCTGTGTCTGTGATTGCCAAAAAACTTTTTTTTTTCTAAAAAGCTTTTTCTTGTGTGTTTTGGTCAACGTGAACTACTGTACAATCTCTCGCTAGCTTTCTGCGCACCAATAATGGATTTACATGTGTTTGGTACACTGCGAAGAAATAAAAACATTTTATCAACAAGAAGAGCTGAAGCTACTGTAAGACTGGCTACTGTAATATCAGTTTCAGGTAAGATTACTTTCA
>NW_015722995.1:0-290 GCF_001515625.1 Sinocyclocheilus rhinocerous
ATTCATAATATTACAGTAAGGCAAAGATAATAAATATGACATTTCAAATCAGTTAAAATGTATTACACGTGACTAAGAATTCATAGAAACACAAACATCTATATATGGTATGGACCCTTTTCAGAAGACTGTAATGGCCTATTAACTAATTATTATTAGTTTAACGGCCATCAGTAAATCGTAAATCCTCGAAAGTTTTTCATATTTGTATTTCTTAAAAAATGTATGTACATTTATAACACTAGTCTTTGTATTATATCACCTTTGCATCAAATTACAAAAAAAAAAAC
>NW_015722996.1:0-290 GCF_001515625.1 Sinocyclocheilus rhinocerous
ATACGTTGGACATGACTGTATGTGTTGAAGAGTGAATTTACTCTTATACATGTGTGGACATGAGTTATTATCTTTTTATTCTCCAGAATAAACATGAAGGCATCATCACTGACCCGTCCAACCAAGCATATCACCTCTTCATTCTTCACACATCAGACAAAAGATACAGAAGCATCACTAGCAGAACATTATCATTCAGAGATAGTACCTACCCCCAGGCTATCAGACATGTAAATACCTGAAACTGGTAATTCAGTTTATCAACATTATATGTCGTTACATGTGAAATT
>NW_015722997.1:0-290 GCF_001515625.1 Sinocyclocheilus rhinocerous
AGTTTTTACTGACATAACGTCCTGACAGCAGTTCACTATTGTTCTAATGAAGCTCCTCGTCGTCTGTACTGTGTCCGCGCTCGTCTGACTCGCGCCTGGCGCTGAGGTGAGGTGGAGTGCGTGTCTGAAAAGTCTCCTGTTTGATGTTCTCGTAAAGACGTTCTGTGTCTAAATAAACACAATCCTTGTCAAGAAAAAAAAAAAGACACAGAGGCAGCAGTTGTGAGTGGGGTGGCCAACCCTAACTCCGCCCCTGCGTTAACTGCATTAAATATTTTTAACGCCGTTAA
>NW_015722998.1:0-290 GCF_001515625.1 Sinocyclocheilus rhinocerous
TATTATTGCTATTTTTAATTGTAGTTTTAGTAGTAGTAGTAATAATAACAATAATAATAGTTATTATTATTATTACTATTATTATTTTATAATATATTGTTGTTGTTGTTGTTACTGCTACTACTACTACAACTACAATAATTTAAAAATGTAATACATAATAGCAATAATTATTATTGCTATTTTATTTGTAGTTTTAGTAGTAGTAGTAGTAGTTGTAGTAATAATAACAATAATAATAATAGTTATTATTATTATTATTACTACTACTACTACTACTACTACTACTA
>NW_015722999.1:0-290 GCF_001515625.1 Sinocyclocheilus rhinocerous
TTAAATGAGATATTCATTCAGATCAAATTGTATTTAAATGGATCTCAAAAACCTGTGGAGAAAAACAATGTTTAAGATACAGTTAACAATTTCATAATGGAAATGTAATAAAGTGGTGGTTTACATATTTTCAAATGGTGGTAAGGTACTGTCTTCAACATATTTGTATGCTTTTTTGCAGGAAACACACTGAGGACTCAAAGAAAGGTTCACAGCCTACTGACACCAAGTCCAAACTAGAGACACTGCATGAGGAGTCAGGTAGAACTCTTTAACATCTCCCAACAACA
>NW_015723000.1:0-290 GCF_001515625.1 Sinocyclocheilus rhinocerous
TTAGAGCCACTTTGGCTGTGGAGGCTGTTTCTTCATGTCAATCTCTGTATCTCTCTCTCTTTCCTATTCTCACATATTTTTTTCATTCGCTCTCTCCTTTTCTCCTGGCTGGTGACAAGTCGAGAAGAGGTTACAGAAGACTCGAGGGAGATGTGCGCACGGAACAACACGCCAAAAGCAATCCGCCGGCTGGACTCTCCCTCGCGCTCTCGTTCTCGGATACAGTCTGTCTCTCTTTTCATCCTCATGATCTGGCCCGGAGACAGACATATGCTTCAGAACTGCTCAGA
>NW_015723001.1:0-290 GCF_001515625.1 Sinocyclocheilus rhinocerous
TAACCATGAAATGCCTGACACCTCTCTCAGCTCATTTGGCAGCATGGAGACTTCTGCCAAGTGTGTCTTTTTAGATTCTTTGAACCTTAGAGCAGGGTATGCTGTCCAATTTTGATGCTACCCACCTCATTTCAACGGAAGTGCTCCCCATGATGATCGGTTTCTGGGAGACTCCGATAGATTTAACAGTTATGGGGTCTTCCTTTTGAACTGGCCATACAGGGTTCAGTTCTTACAAAGTGCAGTTACACTTCTCTGGATTCATTGCAACTCCTCAACCTTGGTATGTC
>NW_015723002.1:0-290 GCF_001515625.1 Sinocyclocheilus rhinocerous
TAACCATGAAATGCCTGACACCTCTCTCAGCTCATTTGGCAGCATAGAGACTTCTGCCAAGTGTGTCTTTTTAGATTCTTTGAACCTTAGAGCAGGGTATGCTATCCAATTTTGATGCTACCCACCTCATTTCAACGGAAGTGCTCCCCATGATGATCGGTTTCTGGGAGACTCCGATAGATTTAACAATTATGGGGTCTTCCTTTTGAACTGGCCATACAGGGTTCAGTTCTTACAAAGTGCAATTACACTTCTCTGGATTCATTGCAACTCCTCAACCTTGGTATGTC
>NW_015723003.1:0-290 GCF_001515625.1 Sinocyclocheilus rhinocerous
TTTAATTAGTCGATAGTAATAAAAACGCGCGTTCTTATGTTTCGTGCTGGGAAACTCCATATATGGTCAATTTGAACTCGGAACGTGCACCGGAAGCGTCATGCGTCAAAAATGTGCCGTTTCTTTTAAAAACTGAAAAAATTACATAAGTTATCTACTTTTTAGTTTAATCAGTTTAACTACTTATTTTAACTACTTTTTAAATTACATTACAGTGAAAAAAATATATATAGATAGGTAGATTTTCGTACCTTCCTCCATTTTCGGTATGTGGAGAATTCCTGCGATGG
>NW_015723004.1:0-290 GCF_001515625.1 Sinocyclocheilus rhinocerous
TTTCAACTCATGCATTCATTCCTATTAGAATCCTGTACAGAAGTGCATTGACTTTCTGAAAAATTATCATTTTTTTAATGTTGCTTACCCTATTTTCAACATATTTAGACAGATACTAAATTTGATGTATTTTTATATTAAAATAACATTAGTGAGGGTAGCACCATATTTAATTTCCATCACTAATGAAAATGTGGATTGTTCTGTTGTTTAACAACTTACTTATTCTTCAGCTGACAAAAAATCTTTCCAAAAGACTTTCAATTGACACTATAACTCAATAAAAAAAA
>NW_015723005.1:0-290 GCF_001515625.1 Sinocyclocheilus rhinocerous
GTCAGCAAAGTTTCACATTAAGAAACTATGAAGGCCCAGACCTCTGCATGCATTCACTCTGCATTGCTGTTGGCGAACCCATTCTGTTTAAAATTTGTTGAATTTGAAACTAAATTTTCTTTAATTGTTGCTGAAAATAAAAGAAACTGGTAATGTGAAATTCTTTTCTTTTTTTTCTTTTTTATAAAGATTTATATTTTTATCATTAAAAAGCAAGTGTAATCATTTGAATTTAATAATTTATAAAAATGTATTAAATTATTTATGTATTTATTAATTTATTAAAATAC
>NW_015723006.1:0-290 GCF_001515625.1 Sinocyclocheilus rhinocerous
ATTTAGAATGGTGAAAACAAAGGGGAATTTCACATCTGTTGCCCTTTATTATGAACGCTGGTTTAATGACCTGCAAGTGCGTTTTAAAATAAAATCAGAAATCAAATGTGAGACTTATGAGACACACATATTGACCCATAAAAACGCTATTCAGAAATGGGTCAGTTATATAAGTTTTATATATCTGTTAAAATAGGCTTCTTTTGTGATAGACGCACAGCTTTGCAAACAAAGCTACAGATTGTATTGACCTCTAACGGATATGGACCCTATATGACATGTACATGTAT
>NW_015723007.1:0-290 GCF_001515625.1 Sinocyclocheilus rhinocerous
TTTTATGTGGGCCAAAACCCAGAAACAGGTTCTAGCACTTCTGGTTCCATTGTCCTGAAGTCGATGGTTTTTTTTAAAATGTTTTGTTCTGTTAAATGCCTAAAATAAGGTCTGTGGTGAACACAAGTTTAGACTATTTTCATGTTTTATTTTCCATAAGTAATACCCCCTTGTGATTTTTTTCTAGAAAAACGCAGTTGCTAACCAGTGTCCAAATGGCACTACAGAGGTTGTTGGGACATTACACATCATCACATCGAACGGGTAACTCAACTACTCACTAGTCTAAT
>NW_015723008.1:0-290 GCF_001515625.1 Sinocyclocheilus rhinocerous
TTTTCCTTTATCTTTCTGTATTCCTGTTAGTGAGTTTCTCGTGTAACCCATTGTTGACATGAGAAACACAAACATTTTGGCACCCTCCAGAATCATGAAAACTGCTCCAAGTTCAAGTATAACACTCTCTAGCGTCCCATATGTGGACTGCATGCTGTGAATTTGCAAAATGGTGGCAGATAGAAAGCGCCTCAAAAGCATTCTGATTGGCTAAACAATGAATCACTCTTTATTTTATAAATATCAATTTTTAAGACAGTTGTGCTGCCTAATATTATTGTGGAAACAGT
>NW_015723010.1:0-290 GCF_001515625.1 Sinocyclocheilus rhinocerous
TTGAAAACTGCTAAACAAATTTTGCATTAATAACAAAGTTAAAATACAAATTAGTTGGGTTTTTTTTACACATGAAAACACAGAAAATGCTTAACACAAATAATCAGTTATAATGGATTATTACAAACCGGAAAACTGGAAAAATGAAAATTTACTGTGAATTTATGCATTTTTATAGAATTTCACACTTCCAATAAAAATGTGAAAAATACTGTTAAATTATAATGCATTTTCTCAGTAACATTTTTTTGTTTGTTTGTTTTCTTTTTTACAGAGTTTATTTATATAGC
>NW_015723011.1:0-290 GCF_001515625.1 Sinocyclocheilus rhinocerous
TAATTTCAAATGGCTACAGATATTTTTGTTTTAAGCCAGTTTGCCTATTATACAGCAAATAAACAACAAATGCATTTGTTTAAAGAAAAAAAATGGCGATCAGATTCTGACAATTTGCTTTGAAAAAAAGTCAGAATGGGCCATGAAAAATCATGATCGGTGCTTCACTAATATATATATATATATATATATACTGTATATGTATATATATGTATATGTATATGTATGTATATACACTGAACAACATTATAAACGCAACACTTTTGTGTTTGCCCCCATTTTTCATGAGC
>NW_015723012.1:0-290 GCF_001515625.1 Sinocyclocheilus rhinocerous
TGTGTTATAAATAATCATACTCTTAAAAGTTATAACCACAAATGCTTAAGTATTACAATGTATTATAATAGCTCTTATGATTATTTATGAGGTGATACAACATATTATGTTTTTTATAATGCATTTTTCATTCATTATATTGCCTTAAGAATACCCTTATAATGTATTATAAATACGTGCTTCATAGAAAGTGTTACCGAAGTTGCTATTATAATTTTTTTTATTCCTTGGCAGAAACAAGCTTGTATCTGTCACGAATCCGGTCCATGAACTTCCGTCTGCTAGCCATC
>NW_015723013.1:0-290 GCF_001515625.1 Sinocyclocheilus rhinocerous
TTGCTGGTCAATTTTACAAATAATTACAAAGAAAAGGCATGTAACGCATTGAATGAAATGTGAAATTTTAAAGTAGAAAAAAATGAAATGGTTATTTTTTTTTAAGTAACCAGTTTTATTTACATCTTTAATGTTATTTATTTATTTATTTTATGGTGTAGAAACAGTTGTCAGAATTTGCTAGTAAATTTTTACAAATAATAA
Source organism: Sinocyclocheilus rhinocerous (assembly GCF_001515625.1). Taxonomy (NCBI): domain Eukaryota; kingdom Metazoa; phylum Chordata; class Actinopteri; order Cypriniformes; family Cyprinidae; genus Sinocyclocheilus; species Sinocyclocheilus rhinocerous. The sequence goes on from NW_015723013.1 coordinate 205, forward strand.
AAAAAAACAAAAAAAACAGCAAGCAACACATTGAATTAATCGGGAAATTTTAAAGTAGAAATTTTTTTTTTTTTTTTTTAATTTTT
>NW_015723014.1:0-290 GCF_001515625.1 Sinocyclocheilus rhinocerous
TTGTGTTTGAATGGTAACAGTGTTCAGTTATTGATAAAGGACCACAACATGTTTATATTTACTGTTATAAAAGCAATGCTAGCTGCCAATCCCCCCAAAAAAGGGCTGTGCCTGCTCTCTCACCTGCTCATCTGGTTTTCATACTCTCTGTCTCTTTACAATTGTTCAATCTATCAGGATGAAAACAAGAGAGAGGAACTATGAGACAGATCTGATTTGAGTCCAGATATGGCATGAAAAAATCATTAAGGTAATTTCTTACTGTAGAAAAATATCAACTGTCTATTCTA
>NW_015723015.1:0-290 GCF_001515625.1 Sinocyclocheilus rhinocerous
TGTGTGTGTGTGTGTTGTGAGTTATTGGCACCAAACTTTTATATTTGTGAGCATAAACAAATGTGAGTTTCACATGTTAGTTATTTCTGAATATTTTACGAGTCTGCAAGAGTGAGAGGGAGTAGATTCACTTTCAACACTGTCTGAGCGCGTGTGTGGTTGTAATGTTATGTAGTAGCACCAAACGCTTATGGTCTTGTTAAAACCCTATAAATACTTGGATTAACAAGCATTTCCTAAACATACTCCTCACACCCACATGCACTGACTGGCACACACACACACACACA
>NW_015723016.1:0-290 GCF_001515625.1 Sinocyclocheilus rhinocerous
TGCCAGAAAAATTGTCCCGTGAAGAGTTAAGCATGGATGTATTTTTTGCAGTCCTAACAATACTTCTGTATCCCGAGCTGAAAATCTGACAGCCATATAATAAGTCTCTGCCGCCCCCTTGCGGACAGTATATGGAAGCGCACAGCACTGATCTGGATTGCTTTGCCTCTGCTCTTGAACTCTGAGTAATGTGTATCAAAATCAGTGATTACTCCTCAGTGGGTTTTATTTAGGTTACACTGCTCCTTAATAAAGATCATGGGATGTGACTACTATGTACTAACTACTTT
>NW_015723017.1:0-290 GCF_001515625.1 Sinocyclocheilus rhinocerous
TCCAAAGTTGTTGTTGCATCACTAGTTTCTGTGGTGTCAGGCATACTTGTGGTTGCTGCATCTAATGTTGTTGACAGTGATGCTAAAGTTGAGGATGTTGTAGGGGAGGTTGTAGACGCCAAAGTTGTTGTTGCATCAGTAGTTGTTGTGCTATCAGACAGGGTTGTGGTTGATGCATCAGTTGTTGACACTGGTGCTATATTTGAAGATGTTGTAGGGGAGGTTGTGGATGCCAAAGTTGTTGAATCAGTAGTTGTTGTGCTGTCAGACAGAGTTGTGGTTGATGCATC
>NW_015723018.1:0-290 GCF_001515625.1 Sinocyclocheilus rhinocerous
TGGGTTTGCACCAAAGCGATCTCAGAGATTCGGAGTCCTTGTCCCGCCAGCAGACACCCAGTTTTGAGGCGAGGGCCAGCAGTGAGCACTGACATTTGGCTGCGTCTGATCCAAACTCCACCAGCTGAGCCTTGCACCAGAAGAGTGGCTAGAAGGTCTACTTTTGTTTTGTTTTTGCTAATAAAAATATATTGTTACTATTGTAAGTTTTTCTCTGTTTCACAGTGTTTCACATGCATGTGAATGTCTAACACTAAGTCCCTAGCTGCTGGCTACCACAAAACACATTT
>NW_015723019.1:0-290 GCF_001515625.1 Sinocyclocheilus rhinocerous
GACACTGTTTATCATATGTTTACCAGATCATCTGTCTAGCCTACATTACTTTAAAATGTACTAAATGCATATATCGGCCGCATAAAAGTTACACACTGACGGCTAAATAATGACAAAATAGATCAACTAAAAAAAAAAAAATCGAACAAGGTACCAAACATTTCCTTGCATGCTGAAAGAACGGAAGAGAGCCGTCATATACTCCCACATAGAAAAACACACCTAGAACATAACCGTAATTGTTCAAAACCTCAAATACGGTTTCTATGTACTTATATCTATGTGCAGTC
>NW_015723020.1:0-290 GCF_001515625.1 Sinocyclocheilus rhinocerous
GACTGAAGTGCTTTTTTTTTTTGTCAAGCCGTCAGATGCAGCTCTATCCGACGGTTTGTTGTCACAGTGCACTTGATGCCAGGGCTCTACAAGTCATTATGCAAAACTTGGGTTATTTTAACCTCAAAACTGGACAATACTCAAGCCTGGATGCATATTTTATGCTGTAAACAAAATATTTACAGCATAATGTAATCCAAGATCGATTCGCTAACATGGCGTGCACATACACAGTCCAACCCTAACTAATCTCAAATGGTTTGTTTAAGCCTTTCAATGCCCTGCTGAAC
>NW_015723021.1:0-290 GCF_001515625.1 Sinocyclocheilus rhinocerous
ATGTTTTGACCAAATCTTAGATTGTCTGATTCGGTCTGATATCCTGCATCGCGTTGGTTATATTTGTTTCAGATGTGACTTACTTCATTTAAAAGTAAAAATTTCAAGCTTTCTATACACACATTTCTAATGTCTTTGAGGCAAGTATTCGCGGAGATTCAGGTTGTTTTATTTACGTGTTTGTGAAGAGAGGTGACAGAGACCGAGACTGCAGAGAACACACCCTGTTTATTTTATTTTTCAAAAACATTGTTTTGTTGTTATTATGACTATACACAAATAAAAGTAGA
>NW_015723022.1:0-290 GCF_001515625.1 Sinocyclocheilus rhinocerous
TTTTTTTCCTAAAGAAGTCTTTTATGCTGACCAAGGCAGCATTTATTTGATGACAAATGCAGTAAAACAGTAATGTAAAATATTGTTATTTAAAATGAACGTTTTCTGTTTAATATATTTTAAAATGTAATTTGTCGTTGTGATGGCAAAGCTGAATTTTCAGCAGTCAATACACCAGTCTTCACTGTCACATGCATGACCCTTTAGAAATCATTCGAATATACTGATTTGCTTCACAAGAAAATTATCTTCAATGTTGAAAACGTTTTTGCGGGTTTTTGTGGAAACTG
>NW_015723023.1:0-290 GCF_001515625.1 Sinocyclocheilus rhinocerous
GATAATTTTATCAGTTGTTTATTATTCATGCAACAATACATATTATTGTTATAGTTTTCATTAATAACCACTGCTATATAGATGATAACTTTGTCTAGTGCTCTTATAAATGTTTTTAGCATGACTTGGAACCACAATGTAACCACAATCCTGAATGAAATAGCACAGACTTCTTCATGGCTAGTGCTTATTTCATTTCATTCTGTAACCTACTTGTTTGTTGCCTTATCTAATGTGGTATCCTATCAGCAATAACCTGTCCGTGGGCTTTTTTGATTACTGTCAGTTTA
>NW_015723024.1:0-290 GCF_001515625.1 Sinocyclocheilus rhinocerous
GAGCAGGTGTTTCTTACTGTGGTTTAGCAACGGTTATAGGAAAAACATGCATGTATGTGCCTCGCTTATAGAAATAGCTGTTAACTGTCATTTAGTAACCATTGCAACCAAGGCTTGCTGCAGAGCTGAACAGACTTCAGTGTATGTGCAGATGAGGAAGTTCTGTGTTAAGGAGAGGCTTTTTGTAACCCTGCTGACTGTAAATTGAAAAGCTTGTGACACAAAAGAAGCTGAACCTCATGTTGAAGACCTCTCGCTGTTATGTTGATTGATTACTCTGAATTTGTTAA
>NW_015723025.1:0-290 GCF_001515625.1 Sinocyclocheilus rhinocerous
GTGATGGAAAGAAAGAAGTGGGTAAGAGGAGTAATATATGGTGTACCGACTGATATGTCTGTTGAAACGATCCAAAGAGGAGTAAAAGGTGCTGTGGTGAAAGAGGTGAAACGGCTTAAGTGTGTTAGGAACAAAGAAAGGGTTGACAGCCTTTCGGTTATGCTGCATTTTGAGGAGGATAAAATGCCTGAAAGAGTATACATTGGATTTCTTAGTTATGCAGTTAGAGAATACATCCCTCCGCCACTGAGGTGCTACAATTGTCAGAAGTATGGACATGTTGCGGCGGT
>NW_015723026.1:0-290 GCF_001515625.1 Sinocyclocheilus rhinocerous
GAGTTCTTCACTGCTGAAATCCCCAAAGGAAACTTCTCTCTCAGAACTGAGGATAAAGGAGTTTACATGTGTCGAGTGTTTGCTGGAGATTTATCAGTCAGTGTAACGGCAGAACTGGAGAGACCGGGTGAGTCATGGATTAAATAAACAATAAAAATGTGTAGAAGAATAGGGCTGTGATCTCTGAAAAATTGATAGCTGCAAGAAGCAAAACATATTATTGCCTGTGAGTCTGGATCTGTACAATCTGTACAATGTAATTTCTGCATTTTCTTTAAGGTTTTTCAATT
>NW_015723027.1:0-290 GCF_001515625.1 Sinocyclocheilus rhinocerous
GAGGCAATGCTGTTTGATATAATATTTAGTTTCACTGTAATGTATATACGTTCCCTGAACTACATTTTTGTGGCTATTAATATCTTTAAAAGAAAACGAAAAGAGGCAGCGGTGTTTGATATATTTTGTCGTATTGTAAATGCATACAGTGAAGATAACCAGAGTAGCCGAGGCGAGCTGACTGAGGTTATCAAGTACGCTGCTGTTCCATTTGCAGAATTACCGGTCTTGTGTCCTCCCGTCCTCAGGAGTTCACACTCCCGAGTCGAACTTGCGAAGTCCGAACTACC
>NW_015723028.1:0-290 GCF_001515625.1 Sinocyclocheilus rhinocerous
GTGAATAATGACAAAACGCTCGTGCTATTCAGAAAAAATGACATTGCGCTTCCAGAAGAGACAGAGAGGGACTGTGACTGATTCTTTTTTTACTTGCTCTCGTTCTCCATAACATTATTTATCTCTCGTTTTCTGACTGGCCGCCCCCTCCCTCTCTCCCCGCTCCCCGTAGACGTATGCCATCTCTGCAATAAAGTATTGTCTGTTGGTTTATTGATTCATTCACTGCTTCCAGAACATTCTTTTTGAAGGAGGAAGGGGTCAGACAGCAGCACATCCATCAAGCGGCC
>NW_015723029.1:0-290 GCF_001515625.1 Sinocyclocheilus rhinocerous
GCTCCATCAACACCTCCTGTTCCTCCTTCTGTCCCAGCTGTCACTAAAGATGGAGGGTGAGAAGGGAACATTAGAGGCAGGTACCAAAGAGCAACCTGATATGACGGGTCCCCTGACAGCCGAACAGCTGGCAGCTATAGAGGATGAAGAGATCCTCAATAATATGGTAAGAGGCAACTAATGGCGCTACAGGCGCAGTGGGTTTGTTATCATGTCTTCTTAACCATATTTAGGAAAGTGTTTCACTTCTGTTTATTGCATGTACTAGCTAGATAAGGCTGTGGATTTTG
>NW_015723030.1:0-290 GCF_001515625.1 Sinocyclocheilus rhinocerous
GATATTATCGCAGACGATATATATCGCACACCCCTAGCTGGAAATATGCTTGAATGTTACCCTGCTCAAAAATGTAAATTTCATCATTTCTATTATTTACTCGCCCTCATGTCGTTCCAAACCCCTATGAGTTTCTTACTGCTTTGTGTTCAAAAATGTGTTACACATGACATTAGGGCTGGGCGATTTGGCAAAAAATTAAAACCTCGATTTTTCCAGAATGTTTGACCGATTCTCGATTTTTTTTTTTAAAGATTTTTAACTAGTCAACTTGAAAATGTAACTACAAC
>NW_015723031.1:0-291 GCF_001515625.1 Sinocyclocheilus rhinocerous
TAAACTTCACAATGAATTACAATGAATCGGCAGGTAATAACGTGAAATTTTGTAGAAAGACTGAAACATTTTCTTGTAAAATGTACTCCAATTATAATCTTTATTTACATTAATGATTATTGAAGTATTTGCATTACATATATTATAAAGCGAATACGATGCAGCATGTTTTGAATAAAAAAAAAAAAACTTGATTTATATTCTGGAAAATATGGTACCCAAACTTTATCATTTGTTTTGGTTTGCGACTAAATGAAAACTTAATTTTCTGTGCTTTATTTCGGTGCATGA
>NW_015723032.1:0-290 GCF_001515625.1 Sinocyclocheilus rhinocerous
GAGTCGGCCAGCAATTCATTGAACGAGCCGTATAACATCAACTTTGCAATGGATATAGTGCAAATCCAAAATATAGTGAAAACACTATTAATTAGCACATAAGCAAGATCGGCAGTTTAAGACATTAACTTGTAAGCACAAAACACTAGATACTACTTTTCAATAGAAATAGATTTATCTAATAAAGTCTTAAGACATGTAACCTAATCTAACACATAAACACACACATTCACACAGATTGCAGAAAGAAAGACAGTGAGGAAAGAATGAGTTTAGAAGAGTGAAAATAT
>NW_015723033.1:0-291 GCF_001515625.1 Sinocyclocheilus rhinocerous
ATGTTGGGATCTTCCACTATTGCTTTCAGTCTAGCATTATACGCATCATTTTTGACAGTTTGATAGAAATTAGTCTTTTCCAAATAAGTTGCTCTTACCATGGTAATCAGTTTTCCGTTAAAAAAAAAATCATAATTACTTAGAAGAGGTATCAGTAATTTAACCACTAACGTTACTGCCTTCAGGAAAAACAAACCCCAGTAAAAAGCACTTAAGGAATCAGTGCCTTAATTACATTAATCATTGATTTACAGAAGTAACGATAACTGTAGTACTTATGATATTTGTGGT
>NW_015723034.1:0-291 GCF_001515625.1 Sinocyclocheilus rhinocerous
AAAAAAAAAGTTTTCACTAAAAGTGTTCATATACTGTAGTTATCCTGGTGAATTTATGATGAATACTACTCAAAGATGACAAGATGGCAAATGTTATAGGCAAAGAAACAGAAAGACCCAATAATTATCTTCACGAAGTAATGATCTTTCAGTAACATTGTTCTGACTAAGGTGATATTTATCAACCAAGCCTTTACTCTTGGATGTGAAATACTGTAAAGAAAACAGGAAAGCAAAATAATAAATTACATTTATGTCTGGTACAAGGTTTTATGTATGTATGTATGTATG
>NW_015723035.1:0-291 GCF_001515625.1 Sinocyclocheilus rhinocerous
AGAATGACAGACATTGAGGCCAAATGGGCAAAGATGAAAAAAAATATTTTATTTCATTATTTTATCTTAAAAAAAAAGAAGAAAAATATACACATTACAAATACACAACACAATATTCAAATGAAATGAAAAGTGCTTTGTTTGTTTTTTTGAGCTAGGTGTATTTAACAGTAGAATTCAAGTAAGAAATTGAATGAACAAATGTAAAAATAAAACCCTAACTAGACTTCATTGTATAAATTATACGTTGAGTCTTATTAAAACTAATGTTTTAAAGTTCTTCAGTTAAGA
>NW_015723036.1:0-291 GCF_001515625.1 Sinocyclocheilus rhinocerous
AAAAATGACAAAAACTTACTGCCTTAACTGAAATAAATGTACTAATAAAATTACTCAAACTAAAACTGAAATCAACAAATTAAAACTAATTAAAATATTTGTTATAAAAAACTAATAAAAAGGGCAAAGCACATAAAAATATGGCTAAAACTTAAAACTAAAATTAAAATGAAAAGTGAAAATATCAAAATAAAAGGTATTCCCAATATTAATACTAATAGTATATAAATACTAAAATAACACTGTACATAATGCAAAAGACGCAAGACAAATAAAAAACTGCCAAGAAGC
>NW_015723037.1:0-291 GCF_001515625.1 Sinocyclocheilus rhinocerous
AAAACACCATAGCAACCGCATAACAACACTCACTGTCCGCCTGTCTACAGTTACACACCATAGCAACACACTGAGAACTGCTCAGAATACCATAGCAACCATATAGCAACACACTGAATACTGCTCAGAACACCATAGCAACCAAACAGCAACACTTGCTGTCTGCCTGTCTACAGTTAGACACCATAGCAACACACTGAGAACTGCTCAGAACACCATAGCAACCACATAGCAACACACTAAAAATTACTCAGAACACCATAGCAACCACACAGCAACACTCACTGTCTG
>NW_015723038.1:0-291 GCF_001515625.1 Sinocyclocheilus rhinocerous
AAAAAAAAAAGGTATTATTACTTTTGACATTTCTGTCCCCCTCACTTATGAAATGTTGGCTAAACGCTCTTGCCTGAAGCGATGTTTTCAATGTGCAGTTCGACCTGTTCCTGGTCCTCTCAAGAACTTTTGTTTTGCTTTTCATTGGACAATCGGTCATGCTCATCCTGTGCATTATACAAAATATAAGAGGCAAGAATGAATGAAGGAAGGAAGGAATGGAAATCCCTTCACTGCTTTTTTTCATGAATAAGGCCCAATCCCAATTCTACCCCTTAGCCCTTCCCCTTT
>NW_015723039.1:0-291 GCF_001515625.1 Sinocyclocheilus rhinocerous
AAAACTACAATTCACATCGAGATATGAAAGTGTTATTTCTGAATGTTCTCAGAATGTCCAGTTTTTAAATGTTTTAAAACTTTTTCAGAACATTAAGCGAACATTCCATTTGATCATTTTGCAAACGTTACATTTGAAAGCTCTCTGAAAGTTCTGAAACCAGAAGCAACATTTCAAAAATGTTTGATGAACGTCCAACTAGAACATTTTAGTACTCTCTAAAAAAAAATGCTGGGTTGTTTTAAGCCAACTTTGGGTCAAATAAGGACTAACCCAACTTTTGGGTTAAAA
>NW_015723040.1:0-291 GCF_001515625.1 Sinocyclocheilus rhinocerous
AAAAGCACTCCCTGTGTTTCTCCTGTCAAACCTGGCCTGGTGTTTTGCAAAGGTGAGGAATTATCCCTGATATAAAGCCCATTTGAAAAATAACTTTGATTTATATGTTTAGAATTTAGTGTAGTGTTAGAATTTAGAATAGTGTTTCAAAATTAATGTATTAGATTATAAATGAATATATGAATTAGGGGTGGGAATCTTTCAGTACCTTGTGATTTGATTCATATCGTTTCTTGGGGTCACGGTTCGATTAAAAATCGATTCACGGGTTTTTTTTTTTTAATCACGATT
>NW_015723041.1:0-290 GCF_001515625.1 Sinocyclocheilus rhinocerous
TCAGCTTTGCATCACAGGAATAAATTACATTTTAACATATATTAACATAGAAAACAGTTATTGTAAATAGCAATAATATTTCACAATATTACTGTTTTAATGTATTTTGATCAAATACATGCAGCTTTAATGAGCATATGAGACTTCTTTTAAAAGCATTACAAAATCTAACTGACCCCAAAATTTTGAACAGAAATGTATATGACAAACACATTTAACACCGCAGTAAGAAGTCTTATACAGTATTTGGCTTTACCTTCAAGGCCACAGGTCTGTGAGCAGTCTGACCA
>NW_015723042.1:0-291 GCF_001515625.1 Sinocyclocheilus rhinocerous
AAAAGCTTCTGAAACACTTGTCAACACATTTTGAAAGGGTGAGGTTGTCAAATGTCTGAGTAAAATAAAATAACCAAGAAGAAAAAGATGATTGAGTTGTTTATAGTTCATTATTGCTCATAGCTTGCAAAGGAGGTGACCCAGAGGCGCCTTCCTCCTGTCAGCGTGGTCTGGTTCAGCCCTCATCATATGAACACAGAGCGATATGGATTATTATATGGATAAATTATTAGTCAGAATACAAGTCTGACTTGTGATTTTAGATTTCTGTAATTATTGTCCAGGAAAAAC
>NW_015723043.1:0-291 GCF_001515625.1 Sinocyclocheilus rhinocerous
CGCAGCGTTATTCTATGTGGTGTGTGCTGTAAGTATAGCCTAATCTTTTTCACAAATACATGCCGTAAAATAAAAAGATATAAAATAACAAAAATATCCCTTACGAATATTAACCATGGTTACAACCAAAAACATGGTTACTATAGTTAAACCAAGGTAAAAACAACGTTTTGCTACGCTAACCATAGTTTAACCATGGTATCTGTAGTACTACTGTGGTTATTGGCTATAATTGGTAATAAAAATGCCAAAAAAACATGGTTGGCCTACTATACTTTTACTATAGTAATA
>NW_015723044.1:0-291 GCF_001515625.1 Sinocyclocheilus rhinocerous
AAACAATGTTCATAACCAAAGTCTCCATGCTTAATTTTCGTTTCACAATACAAAATACAAAACTGAAAAACTTGAATAATCCCATTATATTATTATAACAAATATACAATATTAATATAAATACTAAATATAAAAGAAAAAATGTTTATTTGATCATAAATAAATTATAAATTTAGTAAAACTATAATATCAATATAAATTACTATAAAAAATACTAATATAACAAACTTTAAAAGGTTTTTATTTGTTTCTATTTTGTTATTTTTTTTATCAAAATAATATAATATAACA
>NW_015723045.1:0-291 GCF_001515625.1 Sinocyclocheilus rhinocerous
CAAACAGATCCTGGGTGACAGACGAGACAAAGTGTGGTTCAAAAGCCCCTTATGATGACGATTAAATCAAGGCTTTTGTTCACCCTGCCCGGTATGGGGTCACCGGGGCCCCACCCTGGAGCCAGGCATGCGAGCGCCTGGTGGCCAGGTCTATGCCCACGGGGCCTGGCCAGGCTCAGCCCGAAACCATGACATGGAGCCTCTCTTCGGTGGGCTCACCACCTGCCGGAGAGGCTGCAGGAGGCAGGTGCGTTGTGATTTGGGCAGTGGTCGGGGCCGAGTGCCCGGCCG
>NW_015723046.1:0-291 GCF_001515625.1 Sinocyclocheilus rhinocerous
TGCAGAGGATAAAGCGGTGGAAAATGGATGGAATGGAGGAGAAATTGACAAGTAGGCCTGCATTTAAAAGAATACGGAAAGCAAAATGCGAGTCTAAAACTGTAACTTGTAAATGTCTGCATTGTACAGAATGTACACTGGAGGGCATTTGAGCTCTCTTTTTGATGGATACCTAGTGATTAATGTGAAACAGGACTGCGTAATGACTGGATAGGGAAACTGACAATTTGGCAGAACCAGCCTGACACATGGACCAAACATTGGGCTAAATAATGTATGAATAGTATCCAT
>NW_015723047.1:0-291 GCF_001515625.1 Sinocyclocheilus rhinocerous
AAAACAACACCCTTTTTACCTTGTCAAAAACAGCTCTATTCACAGAGACTCGTTTCGGTGCATGTATCTTTAAATGATAATTAGCTACTGCTCACTCCACCCCTCTCTTCCGTGGGGTGTGTCGACACAAGATGCGTGAATTGCTGCCTTGGACTCCATATATGGCTCGGAGGTGGTCTTAATCAAATAGCTAACTATCTACATAGAAACCACCTGCAAATTTAAGCAGCTCGCTGGATGACATTACATCAGTGGTGGACGAAGTACACAAATCAAGTACTTGAGTAAAAG
>NW_015723048.1:0-291 GCF_001515625.1 Sinocyclocheilus rhinocerous
AAAAGTTTTGCTCAGCAAGAAAAAAAATTAGAGGGAACATTGGTTCAAACGCTGTTCATGTAGGAGGCAGAACCGGGAGGAACTGTCAGTATTGTTCAGGTAACACACAATGAAAAATATGTTTACTTTGTAATTATTCATGAAATTTACTAGCAATTTCAGAGTGAAAAAAAGTAACACACTGAATCAAACATGATGTTTTGAATTATAAACATTATCATCTTGTAAAACATACTTCGATAATTTGTATTATTTACATAATTTAATATATTTATACTATGAATTTAATAA
>NW_015723049.1:0-290 GCF_001515625.1 Sinocyclocheilus rhinocerous
GTTTAAGAACTAATTCTTCTGCATACACACCTGCTGTGAATTAGGCGGATATTTTTCCTGTGAAGTTCTCCTGTGTGTACCAATACGAAATAATCCACGCAATTATTATGAAAAATAAGAATAGTAGGTCTACATTTTCCGCTTTTTAAATTTTTTTTTTTACAGTGTACACACACTATCAGACTCTCTCTCTTACAGTATTATAGGCCTAATGTCTCTCTCACTCTCTCTCTCTCTCTCTCACACACACAGAGGCGGACTTAACCATTAGGCAAAGGTAGGCGACCGCC
>NW_015723050.1:0-291 GCF_001515625.1 Sinocyclocheilus rhinocerous
AAACGAACATAAAACAAACACAACAGAACTGGCTTTTTACGTGAGCACATTTAAACTACAGGATTCACACTTTCATTAATTTAAAACACTACTCCACACAGGAAAAACAGACATCCAGCTACTTACTGACCTGATGCAGACACATACAGCTGAAGCTGACTGATATCGTCGGGGTCTGGAGCGAGATAAGGCAACGTGAAAATAAGCGGTGCAACCTCAAAACTGCCCAAATGGCTCTCAATTAGAGCGCGCTGCAGTTCCACTTTTCACCACAGATTTACATTGTAAAAT
>NW_015723051.1:0-291 GCF_001515625.1 Sinocyclocheilus rhinocerous
CAGAAAGCAAAAGATGGGCAGTGCTATTCACATGTCTAAATATCAGAGCCATTCATATAGAAGTGATTGAGTCCCTAAATACCTCCAGCTTCATTAATGCCTTGAGGAGGTTTTTGGCTATTCGGGGTCCTGTGAAACAGATTCGCTCTGATAGAGGCACCAATTTCATTGGAGCTTGTAAAGATTTGCAAATTCCTTCTAATGTGGATGAAAAGGCGGTGAAACAATTCCTGTCCAATCACAGCTGTATATGGACATTCAATCCTCCGCATTCGTCGCACATGGGCGGCG
>NW_015723052.1:0-291 GCF_001515625.1 Sinocyclocheilus rhinocerous
AAATGTAATATTTTTTTTCATTTGTACATAATATAAAATAATTTTAAAATATTTTTTATATTATAATCTGAGAGTTAGTCTATTTCAATAATTTTATTTTTACAATAAATATGTTTTTATTTACATAAATTATACATCAATTATAACTTAAATTATTTACATTTTTTTACATAAAATAATTTTTATATTGTAATCTAAAAGTACATCCATTTCATAAAAAATATTTATTTATTTACTTAAATGAGTGAGAGTTTGGCACATATTAGACTACAAATATAATTACATTTATAT
>NW_015723053.1:0-291 GCF_001515625.1 Sinocyclocheilus rhinocerous
AGCAGAAGAGGTACAAGAAGGTTAATTAAATGGCTAAAAAAACAGTCTGCATTTCATCCTTGTTTTGATGAGTCTGTGTAAAAAATAAAAATAAAAAATAAATTCCAGAGGACACAAACAGGCGAAGGATACCAATGGTAAATGTAGAATAAAAGTTTATTAAAAACAAAAAATAAACTACAATTTATCATGCTAACTGGTAAATGTTTATGATATTAACTTTCTAATGTAAATGATGGATGTTTAGGCGATTTTAGGGAATGTCAAAGACGAACCCACAGTCAGAAAGTA
>NW_015723054.1:0-291 GCF_001515625.1 Sinocyclocheilus rhinocerous
AGCTTTCCCCTTGAAGTTTTGCCTAAGGTCATCCCTCCTCCCTCGCCTCTCCTTTCACAGTCTGTCTGTCAAAGTCCTGTCAGTCAGCCTCGGGCTCTCGCGTTCTGTCGCTCTGGAATGGGAGAGAGGGGCGCAGCGCTCTCCCGACTGGACAACAAGACTGTTTGTGGTTCTGAGACGCAAAAGCGAATGTGGGTCAAAATCTGACAAGTCCAGACAACTGCAGATGCAGCAGCAGGGCTCTGCAACGCTGCCAGTTGGAGGCATTTGAACTGTTTGTCACAAATGACC
>NW_015723055.1:0-290 GCF_001515625.1 Sinocyclocheilus rhinocerous
AAAATGTTCTTACTATTAACTAGTTGCTTATTAGCATGCATGTTAATAGCATATTGGCACATAATAATGCTTTATTCTGCATGCCCATATTTTAGATCGCTTAATATTACCGCATAACTAAACTTAACTACCCTACTAACTATTAATAAGCAGTAATCAGGAGTTTGAGGCTAAAGTCGAAGTTAATAGTGAGAATTGGTCCCCAAACTAAAGTGTAGCTATACACACACACTATAATCATACTATACATAATAAAAGAAATTATTAAACATTACAATTCCCCCAATCTG
>NW_015723056.1:0-291 GCF_001515625.1 Sinocyclocheilus rhinocerous
CACTTTTGTAAAATAATGAAAGCAAACAGGCGCGCTTTCTGCCGCCTCGGTCTGTGAACTTGAGCGCGAAACTCCGTGTAGCTATATCTTTGCCTTACAGACATTAAAATATATATAGAGAGAGAGAGTGAAATGTCTACTTTCAAATTAACCAATTAAAATGGTTAACAAATATTCTCAGATTATGTAATCCGTATGAAACAAAGATGCATCACTACGGCGGAGATGACGAGTAAGTGTCGCCAAGTTAATCTCTTAAACCGAGAACAAAGAAAGCACTAATTTATCAAA
>NW_015723057.1:0-291 GCF_001515625.1 Sinocyclocheilus rhinocerous
TCGAACTCGGGACGCCCGTAGCACAACGGCGCTGTATGTCGTCGCGCTGTCCACAAGGCTATCGGCGCTGACATGATCAAATAGTTTTTTTTAGCTCTGTTTCAATAGCTGTAATGTACTTAATTTTATTTTTATTTTTTGAAAGTGTAGGTTAACAAAAAAACAAAACAAACAAAAAAAACAATTCTTGACCTATTTTTTTTGTAAATAAACATTTTACTCATTACGTATTAGTAATTCAAATTAAATTATGTAATCAATATATTGAATATTTATCATCACATTAATACA
>NW_015723058.1:0-291 GCF_001515625.1 Sinocyclocheilus rhinocerous
AAAAAATAAAGTACACAACTGTACACAAATGCCAAATAAAAACATTATTTTTTAAGTTCATAAAAAAAATGCAAAAATGTCCCTATAGTTTTAATTTTGTTTTAAGCCTGGATGGTTGACAAGCCATAAATCCTGGAAATCTTAAATCTTACACTTTTTTAAATTACAGCTGTAAATTAGAGATATTAAATTTGTAGCCATTATAATCTAGAGTAGTACTTTGCCAAAAGAAAAATAATGAGAAATAATGTTCACTCAGAAATTGCTAGTAAATTTCACAAATAATTACAA
>NW_015723059.1:0-291 GCF_001515625.1 Sinocyclocheilus rhinocerous
AAACCAATCAGAGTCTCATCTCCCATTCCCTTTAAGAGGCAGTTGGGCTCTCGCCATGGCGGGTTCGCTATTTACATGGCGGAATAAAATTTTTCATTTTTAAAAATGTTTGTGTGCTGCTGCGCATTCCTGTGTGTGTAATGAGCAAAGTGTACGCGCGTTGTGCACCCGCCTATAGGCCATATTACTAACACGCTCTTTAAATAACAAAGAAAAAACATTGCGCCAAAGTTTAGACCAGGTTTGAGTTGGTCAATGGTGCAGTCTATTTCAGTTGCCTCAAAATAGCAA
>NW_015723060.1:0-291 GCF_001515625.1 Sinocyclocheilus rhinocerous
AAAGTATTTTCAAATAAATTGGTTAGACTGACCTCTGTTGGCGAATCTGATGACGTACATACAATCACAAAAGGGGATATTCTATTTACATTAACATGTAACTGATAATAAAGTAAAACCTGTAGTGTTAAGTTACATTAAATTACTGAGATTAAATTATATTAAAAGTGCATTCAGCAATTCTTATTTCGAAATTCTTAATTCGCTTAGACCAGGGGTGTCCAAACTCAGTCCTAGAGGGCCACAGTCCTGCAGAGTTTAGCTCCAGCTTGCCTCAACACACCTGCCTGG
>NW_015723061.1:0-291 GCF_001515625.1 Sinocyclocheilus rhinocerous
ACCACCGTTTCCGTTTAAAAAATGTTTTGCACCGTTTTGTCGGGGGTGAACGCAGCCCTGGATAGACACATTTCACCCGATCCCTGACCAGATGCACAGGTTTGTCAGCCTTCCTTTCATTTTATTCTAGCTGTGTCACTTTGGTCATGGAAAATGTGTGTAGTGCTAGAACCATCCAAAGAACTTGTACTACTAGTTTTAACCACACCCGTTCTGGTTTTAAATGAAATGTGAAAAGCCGTCGCCGGTGCTTTTGCAGAAAGCCTGGATTGTTCATCTACCTGTCTTCAA
>NW_015723062.1:0-290 GCF_001515625.1 Sinocyclocheilus rhinocerous
CTTTCTTTCTTTCTTTCTTTCTTTCTTTCTTTCTTTCTTTCAGTCTGGGGTGAAAAATATCCTGATTTCTGTGCCAGGTTTCAACACTTTTGAAAATATTTTTTTCTACCGTACATTCAAATAGTTTATTTCTGATTTGACTTGAAACACATATAATCTGTACTGGAGAAGTATAAATACTGTTTAAAATACAATAATCTAAAATAAAAAATAACAAGACCTTTTCTGTCCACTGGCGATCTTGCCGGACGCCTCCATTTCATGCATGGCCTGCAGCCGACATTTAACCA
>NW_015723063.1:0-290 GCF_001515625.1 Sinocyclocheilus rhinocerous
CCTTCAGGGAACGAGGGTTACACAAGTAACCTAGACGTTACATACATAACCTGAGACGTTTTCTTTGAGCCCCAAGTTTCCAATTTGGGGAGGCATCAGTGAAAAAACATGGTGGATGCAATAGATGTAGAGACTACATTGGCAATAAATTTGATGAAATTAATGAAATTATTATTGTTTAAAATAAAAGTTAATGCATTTTTTAATAAACTGCACATTCAAAATACAATACTATTGTACAATTACAATAGAATATATATATATATATATATATATATTTAATGAAAACA
>NW_015723064.1:0-291 GCF_001515625.1 Sinocyclocheilus rhinocerous
AACTAAAACTGAAAAAAAAAAGAAATATAAAAATGACAAAAGCACATAACACGTTTACAAAAACTTTAATTAAAATAAAAACTGAAAAAAAAATAATAAAAGCTAATTAAAATGATTAATGAATACTATAATAGTACATAAATAATACTCAATTAACACTGATCTCATACCACTCTATGCTCTCTTTTCTTACATAATAAAACATTTTTAGCTGAAAGTAAGATTTATTTGTTTATTTGGTAAGTTGCTGTGTAACGTGTTCATTATTGCAAAATAAATCCTGACAAGGTT
>NW_015723065.1:0-291 GCF_001515625.1 Sinocyclocheilus rhinocerous
CTCTTTCCACTGAGCAGCAGCAACTTATCATAAGTTAACTGTGAATAAGAATTGAGCTGCATAATGTCAGTGTCTGCTGAGACTTCCATCTAATGTCCTTTCTGTGATTGTGCTTTACGAGGTTTACATGCTACAACTTTTGCTGCTAAACCAGCAGTTTTTCTAAACATCCTGCAGTGCCGAAAGCCTGGCTGGACACAGGTAATGTCATCGGGATTATGTTTACATGGAAATTTGAAATGACACATGAACCACACACACACACACAGAAAAAAAAAAAACGATATATAT
>NW_015723066.1:0-291 GCF_001515625.1 Sinocyclocheilus rhinocerous
AACTGACTTCAGCCACAGCCTTGGATGAAATCAACTGAAAAAAAACACGCATGATGCCACCATAATTGTAGTCAAGGTTTGCTTTAGTTGGTCTCTTGACCCTTTTACTAATGTACTCATACTCTTTTAAAATGTTTGTGCATTGCTGAATCAAACCTTGAAGTAGCATATTAACTTATGCTTTCTGCTTATAACTCATGATGAACGAACATACAGGAAGTGGTCTCTCTTTGGTTTATGACTTGACATTCAGTTATTACTGAACTGAAAAAAAAAAAAAATTCATATTAA
>NW_015723067.1:0-291 GCF_001515625.1 Sinocyclocheilus rhinocerous
ATTCGATTCGGTTCGATCCAATATCGTTTATTTTGGATATATATCAGGTACACGTGCCAAATTTTCTCAAGGAAAAAATTAATCTTAACTAATGCTGTAAATTTTAAAAATGTCAAAAATGTTCTGAAATTGTTTTATTTTTCCCAATTTCCATGTCTTCTGATTTACTTTTTCTGGTTTCTATAATAAACTGAATCAAGTAAATCAATTAAAACTTTAAACAAACTAAAAAATTATTACCTGTTTCCAGGGGCGTAGATTACGCGGGGGACATGTCCCCCCCACTTTTAA
>NW_015723068.1:0-291 GCF_001515625.1 Sinocyclocheilus rhinocerous
AATACCTAAACTTAACAACTACCTACTAACTATTAATAAGCAACACATTAGGAGTTTGAGGCAAAAGTCATAGGTAATGGTTTGTCAATAGTGAATATTAGTATTAGTGTGACCCTGTTGACAAAAATATTACTGGAAAAAAAAAAGTTTTTTCCCTCTTGAACTTTATAAGGTCTTGCTGACATTCATTTGCTATGATGTTGCATACATCAGGAGCACTTGATTGACCCTAAGAGTATTTTCTCTTCAAAGTACCTCATAGAAAGTATATATTTCAGTCAATAGCCCATA
>NW_015723069.1:0-291 GCF_001515625.1 Sinocyclocheilus rhinocerous
ATATTTGAAACATTAATCAAACTTATATGCTTATTTATTTATTTACAGAGAATATCCCTGCAGATCTTCATTACTATGTGTCAAGACCAATGAATCACTTAAAATATATCAGATAATTTGACCTTTTTATGACAAAACAGGATTAGTCTAGGTCATGTGGTGAGTCATGTAGGTCATGACTCCTCAAAACTTGATTGATATTTATGAGTTAATAATTATATGAATATATGAAACGTTCTCTTGGAAAATAGATTAAAAAACCTTTGAAACAATGATTAAGACGTGGATACT
>NW_015723070.1:0-291 GCF_001515625.1 Sinocyclocheilus rhinocerous
AATCGTCACTGGATCCTGGAGTGCGTCCAGACAGATGGGACAGTTAAATGGATTGAGGTCTTCAAAACACTCCTCTGCCATTTCACACACTTTGCTGAACTAATAATTAGCCGTTATAGTGTTCTCTCTCTCTCTACACATCGTAAGCTCTGTAATCATGTTCCATACGGAGCAAGTGAGTGCAAGAGAAAGAAAAAGAAACCGGTATCTGTTTGAGTACAGTAACCAGTTTGACAGGTTCAACCCTGTCGACAAAGTATTTTTTGCATTGCTTTTCCCTGAGAAAATACA
>NW_015723071.1:0-291 GCF_001515625.1 Sinocyclocheilus rhinocerous
TACTGCTTGACATCTTTAAAGTTATCTGGGATATAGCACCTTTTGATCCTTACATTAGATAAGTTTCGAAGATCTTGTAGCCAGATTTCCCACTGTGCTCTTAGCTCTGGTGGGAGTGGCTCATCCCAAGTTACTTTGTCTCGACACAATTGTTGTAGGATCTGCTTTCCACAGAGAATAAAAGGAGCTACGAACCCCAATGGATCGTAGATGGATGCTACTGTAGAGAGTACTCCTCTTCTGGTGTTTGGGTGTTCTTTGACGGTCACTCTGAACTGGAATTCATCAGAG
>NW_015723072.1:0-291 GCF_001515625.1 Sinocyclocheilus rhinocerous
GTAAACTAAAATCTAAACATGCATTTAAGGTTGTAACCATAATCTGTATCTTCACTAATGCAATTTAAACACTGGTTGAATGTATATACACTTAGCGTTTAGTTCAAATCAATACTCCTGGCTCTATTTGCCCGACACGGCAAATCTAATTTTAGCAGAGCCATGACACAGGCCTACGTGTGAAATGAGAAAGGCAAACAGATTTAATAATGCAGGGACAGTTCGCCGTAAAAGCTTTCCTTTTACTATTAATATATGTATGGAAGAATGTATCAGTGTTTCTTCGCTCTA
>NW_015723073.1:0-291 GCF_001515625.1 Sinocyclocheilus rhinocerous
TTATTTATTTATTTTTTTTTTGCATATAGAATATTCTAGGATCACTTTAGGATTTTAACATTCTTTTCATGAGTTTGTAATGAAAAAGAAAAAACATCTCTTCCCATCATTTTAATATGAAAAGTGACATAAGTAACTTCTTCCCAAAGTCAGTAATCTCTCATACTACTCAGAACATCTGGAAAGGGGAATGGAGATATAATTGTGTGCTTACGGTTTTCAAGCTTGATTCAACTGGACAGAGAAATTTAGTAATTTTATGCTCCGGTTGTGTGTTTGATGCATCCTCTT
>NW_015723074.1:0-291 GCF_001515625.1 Sinocyclocheilus rhinocerous
GCTTGTTGAGTTCATATTCTAGGCTCTGCTTGTCTGTAAAAAGTAAGCTTTAATAATAAGGTGTGGACTGAATTTGGCCCTACAATGTCATTGTTTTAGTATATTAAGCCACACGTTTTTCCTGTTAACCGTTTTAGAATTTGCCAAATCCATGCCTTGAACTAAGCACTGACTGAATTTCTTTGAGTTTAAGTTCAAAATAAAACTCTTTAGAGGTTCCGTATATTTCTTTACACTTGAGTTCAAGTTCAAAATAAAACTCTATGAACCGCTCCATTGTGGACGTACGGA
>NW_015723075.1:0-291 GCF_001515625.1 Sinocyclocheilus rhinocerous
GTGTTGTTTCGTCGGAGGGAGGGGAGGAGTGTATAGCTGACCCAGCCACTAACCCAACGGCTGGGTAACAGAAAAACTACCCAGCATTAGAAATTTTTTTTTATCATTTTTGAGTTGTAACTAAACAATGTTGTTTAAAAGAGATTAAATGACATCGATTACTGACAGGTCATCAAGGTGCTAAAACATTAAATAAGAGTACAGGCTAACAGATTACCACCGAGAAGCCATAATAAAATGAAAAATATAAAGACTCGTGGTTTAATGTCCAATGAACAATGAAAAGTGCCT
>NW_015723076.1:0-291 GCF_001515625.1 Sinocyclocheilus rhinocerous
GCAGCAGTCAGTCCAAATCAACACCTACAACAAGACAAGACTAAAGAAAATGAATAACTTATTTCACAAACTCCATCTTGATGTCAGTAACTTCAATAAACTGAGAGCTGCAGATGTTCTTCAGATAATTTCATTACAATCCTATGAGTCTTGTGCTGAAGAGGAGATGATTCAGACTTTCATACAAAAACTGCTGATGATGAACTATAGAGCAAGATACATTAAAACTATAGAAACCAACGAACAGTCTCAAACTCATCAAAGAGACAATGACTCATCTGAAGATGAGAG
>NW_015723077.1:0-291 GCF_001515625.1 Sinocyclocheilus rhinocerous
AACTTTGCCTGCATATTCTTCATTTGAATCAATTGCCTTAAAAATTAATGGGGCGATTCCTACCATCCTCACAACTATTTACCGCCCTCCCAAGAGCAATAATTCATTTTTAACGGAACTTTCTGAACTCTTGACTTATCTATGTTCCATGTCTCCAAATGTTAATATGCTGGGTGATTTTAACATTCATATAGATAATGTCAGTAATGCATTTACCAGTGAATTTTTATCGTGCTTGGAGTGCTTTATGCAGCAATTTAACACACTGCCCACTCATTCTAAGGGGCATAC
>NW_015723078.1:0-291 GCF_001515625.1 Sinocyclocheilus rhinocerous
AGAGAGTCGGACTTGTAACCCAAAGGTTGTGGGTTCGAGTCTCAGTCCCGGCAGGGATTGTAGGCAGTGTAGCAACCACATAAATCCATGCAAAACCATATGCACTAAAACTACTTACTTCCTTAGCAACCACCTATCAATGGAAATGTAAGTCTTGTTAGTGTATTTGTCATTGTCCACCAGGCTGTAACAGTATGTGAAAAGCACACAGAGTTAAAGAAGCATTTCAGAGACAATCAGTTTTGGGAGCTCAGCCAGTCTCTGGATAGAGAGAGAGAGAGAGAGAGAGAG
>NW_015723079.1:0-291 GCF_001515625.1 Sinocyclocheilus rhinocerous
AACAGAACCACTGTCAAGGTCAAAAATAAATAGAAAGCACGGTATAATACTCCATACAACATACAGTATGTCTGCTATATTCCAGATCTTCTGAAGCCAAACAAAGCGTTGTGTGATCAAGCAGACGAACAAAGTTTAAGCTGAGAATGAATCACTAGACGATTCAATTGAAACTAATCAGCTTCACGCTTGCAATGGCTTTCAACGGAAGAGAAGATTCTCAGTGAATAACGACTTACAGAATTCAGTCTGTTCTTCACAAAAAGCATCATATGATTTGCACACGAATGG
>NW_015723080.1:0-291 GCF_001515625.1 Sinocyclocheilus rhinocerous
TAAATTGATCTCACCAACTGTAACACCATTTTTTTCCCACTAAAAATTAAATCAAGGACAATTAAAACATCCGTTTTAATACTCTAATACCTGTGATTACCAAGATGAAGAAGGATCATGAAACTAGTCTTTTTAAAGCCAAATGCATCTGTTCATCACTTTGATTTTAACTTACTTTAATTAGAGAGTTTCTATTTTTATTAGTTAGAATAAGTTTAATATTGTCACCATACTTGAGACACTTGTTTCAAAAACTATTGTTAATTTTGTGCCATTATACTGCTCTGTTAA
>NW_015723081.1:0-291 GCF_001515625.1 Sinocyclocheilus rhinocerous
AAGATCTTGAGTTTTTGGGCGTGTCCGTGGCGGCCTGACAAATTTAGAAATTTCAAATTTTTTATAACTCAGCCATACAATGTCCGATCTTCCCCAAACTTCACACATTCGATAAGAGGCATTAATGGATTGTTTTGAGACTACGGATTGGGAAGTTCTATGTAAATCGCATGACGAGGACATCGATAGTTTAACAGAGTGTATTACAGACTACATAAACTTTTGTGTTGATAACACAGTACCCACCAAAAAGGTTAAATGTTACTCAAATAACAAGCCATGGGTTACCCC
>NW_015723082.1:0-291 GCF_001515625.1 Sinocyclocheilus rhinocerous
AGTGTGCATTCTCCGGCGAATTCTCCAATGCCCTGGAAAACATCTGCATATTCCTTTAGTATGGTCTTGGGGTCATTGTCTATTTTTGTTTCCTCTTTGCTTACTCCCATTACTAGTTTAATGAGGTTTAAGTCTAAGCTGGCACCTAAGCCTAAGATAGGTGGTGCTTTGTCCTTGACAATGTGGAACTCTAGCAGTGCTAAGTGATTGTTATGCTCACATTCTAGCATGCAGGTGCCTCGGACTTCCAATGCGTTGCCTCCATAGGCTGTGATAGATTGTGCGGGTGGC
>NW_015723083.1:0-291 GCF_001515625.1 Sinocyclocheilus rhinocerous
AACGTGAGTATTTGTAATTCGTTACTTCACACCCCTGCTGAAACCCATAGAAACCACATAGCAACACACTGGCATGCACTAAAACCCCTAGAAACCACATAGCAACACTCTGGCAACCCCCAAAATCTCAAGCAACCACCTAGGGACAACCTAGGGTGGTTACCCAAACCCCTAGTAATATAAATATACATAAAGCAATATAAACTAGACAGCAAATCTCAACTGGTTGAGCGTTTATTTCATCACCAAATGTAAACCACCATATCACCCAGCTCTAACCTGCTAAATGTG
>NW_015723084.1:0-291 GCF_001515625.1 Sinocyclocheilus rhinocerous
AACCACACAGGAGTTCATCAACAGTTCAGCTCCTCTCACAACAGTGAATGAAAAAGTTTATGAAAGAAAGCTGAAAACATGACTGATCCAGAACCCTGCGGAATAAAACTGGAAGATGCTGAAGAACAAATAGGTTGGTGTATATTCTTCATTCTTCACTGTTTATAAAACTTCAAGCAGTTACTTGGCGTACTGGCACTTGTGGTTAAAGGCATTAACAGTACATAAGTACACTGAAGCTAAGCAGGGTTGAGCCTGGTCAGTACCTGTATGGGAGACCTCCTGGGAAAA
>NW_015723085.1:0-290 GCF_001515625.1 Sinocyclocheilus rhinocerous
GTGTCACATGATCATTCAGAAATCATTCTAATATGCTGATTTGGAATAGCTTTGTGGAAACCATGATACATTATCATTCAACAGTAGAAAGGAATAATTGTTTTCACCAAGGCTGCATTAAATTGATCTAAAGTGACAGTAAATACATTTACATTTACAAAAGATTTCTGTTTTAAATAAATGCTGTTTCTTTTGAACTTTCTATTCATCACAAAAATTATCCGTCCACCCGTCTACACACACATACACACACACACACATACTGTATATATATATATATATATATATAT
>NW_015723086.1:0-291 GCF_001515625.1 Sinocyclocheilus rhinocerous
GTTGGAGGCCCCCCACCCCCAATAAAAAAGCACTTGAAACAAATAGGATTCCTAACCTTTTATTTATACAACATTTCATTTTAAATTTTGTATATTTTTACTTATACAGTACCATCTAAAATTATCTTATGCTCATCAAGCCTGCATTTATTTGCTCAAAAAATGCAGAAAAAATATTAATATTAACACAGTAATATTGTGAAATATTATTCAAATTTAAAATAATGGTTTTCTATTTTACTATATTTTAAAATATAATCTATTTCTGTGATGCAAAGCTGAATTTTCATC
>NW_015723087.1:0-291 GCF_001515625.1 Sinocyclocheilus rhinocerous
GTCACTGAGAGTGAACATAAAACTCTTGCTAGATGTCTAGAAGCTAAATACTATCCAGTCTCCTTAATTGCTTGGCGTCTAGGGGTTGTGGGAGGTAACACGAAAAATTAAATAAATAAAAGCTGGCAGAAGCCAAAACTGAATTTGAACTTGCTTTTAGTAGGAAAAAATAATTCAATATAACACAACAAAACACCCAATTATGCAATAAACAGTTAATCAAATATAGTAATATAAAAATAGTATAGTAAACTAAGTTGCTTCAGTCCAGTAAGTGTTCATCTTGAAATA
>NW_015723088.1:0-291 GCF_001515625.1 Sinocyclocheilus rhinocerous
ACACACACACGTGGACACTCAGGAGACCCTGAACATCTGTGCCCCACATAACACAGACTGCCAAGCACTAGTGAGGACTACATATCCTCCACAGAGAGCTGGGGGGGAGGAGGGGCGCGATCATACCATCAAAGAAGAAAGCTTCTCAAAAGATTTGGAGTAGTTCACGATGAGGATGAAGTTCATTTGCAGTATAGCTGTCTGATTGCGGTCAGTCTTTAAGAGTGCGTTTGTGTGTGGATGGATGACACAGAAAGTCCTGTGTGTGTGTGTATGTGTTTGCTGTCAAGA
>NW_015723089.1:0-291 GCF_001515625.1 Sinocyclocheilus rhinocerous
ACACATCATGGCACTTTCCATATGATGACATGCATATAATTAACACTGAAAAGAGTCATTAATTTCAAATTACAAGTCATTTATTAGTCACTTTAAAACAAACTTCAGTGTCTCATATTTCAATCAGATGGCTGTTTTTATTCTTTGCAGTGCTTCAAAAAACATTACACAAGGACCAGAATGTAGATGATTATATTAAAGCATATTATTTATGATTAAAACATCAGTGTGGTAGAAGTTGCTGGGGTCTCCGTGAAGCTGCTTTATTTTCGTAGTCCTCTCTTACTCCTC
>NW_015723090.1:0-291 GCF_001515625.1 Sinocyclocheilus rhinocerous
ACACTACTATAACAGAGCACTGTAAGATCACATCCCTACATCACATACTACTTTAACAGAGCACTGTAAGATCACATCCCTGCATCACACACTACTTCATCAGAGCACTGTAAGATCACATCCCTACATCACTCACTACTTTAACAGAGCACTGTAAGATCACATGCCTGCATCACACACTACTTTATCAGAGCACTGTAAGATCACATCCCTTCATCAAACACACTACTATAACAGAGCACTGTTAGATCACATCCCTACATCACACACTACTATAACAGAGCACTGTAA
>NW_015723091.1:0-291 GCF_001515625.1 Sinocyclocheilus rhinocerous
ACAGAAAGTCACATTTTTAGCATAGCTGTTTCAGTGTCTATTTTTTATTTTTCTGGGGAAATAACATTTTACTGATTGATTTACAGAGAAGAGATCTTGGGCCGCAGCAGGTCCTCTGTGAAAGGTTCCATCTGTTGACTGCTGATTATAACATTGATCGTATAAGCAATGCAGTTCTGTGTAGTACCGTGCAGCTTAGGAAGCACCACAAAAGTGGATTTGTAGGTTTCTACCGTGTACCTAGAAATATATAGCCTCCTGAGACCCAGCTATGGAGTTTTTGCCTCTGTA
>NW_015723092.1:0-290 GCF_001515625.1 Sinocyclocheilus rhinocerous
TTTCAGTACCGAATGGTATCACGGTCGGTACTTTTGACAACACTAATAAATAAGGAACAGAAAAAGTACTCACTCGTAGATCCTTAATCTCATCATGCTGTTTTAGTTTTTCAAAGAAGGATGAAAAAAAGTCAGTTCTTTCGACGTGACGTGGGGCAACACACAAAGCATCTATATCAGCACCTAAAGAAAAAAACAATTTGATATGTACAATACAGTAGATATACCCCTTTATATCTGTAAAGCCTTTCTTAAAGGGGTCATATGATGCGATTTCAATTTTTCCTTTC
>NW_015723093.1:0-291 GCF_001515625.1 Sinocyclocheilus rhinocerous
ACAGTGTTTGAAACTGTCTGAAACACTGCTTACCTTTGGGCTGTATTGGCTGAGTTTATAGCAGCAGTGATGAATAGTTTTCAGCTATGCTTACAATTTCATCTCAGCTTTATATTCAGATATAAATAAATTCACATATATTCGTGCTTCTGTTATGTGTCTGAACACAAATCATGTCTGATCAAGTGGACATCTAAAAACCAAAGGCTATTATTAAAATGTGATCAATAGTTCAAACAGTAGCACTTGTCAATTACAATACCAAGAGTTTCACATATCTAAAGAGTTTGC
>NW_015723094.1:0-290 GCF_001515625.1 Sinocyclocheilus rhinocerous
AATAGCATTTCAGTAAGTTGGCTTTCACAAGCCAACTTAATTATGCTGAAAGCAGTAATTCAGATTCTTAAGTCCACTGACATGACAAGCCAAAGGCATGCTGGGATATGATTACAGTGACATCTGCAAACTTCACTCACTGCTTCATTATAGTCAGAGGGCTAATTAAAAAGAATAAAGTGAACAATTAATATTGAACAAATAAAGTGATGTTTATGCCAGACGGGTTTTTATGAATTAATAGAATAAAGACTCTTCTTTCTGTGTGTGTGTGTGTGTGTGTGTGTGTC
>NW_015723095.1:0-291 GCF_001515625.1 Sinocyclocheilus rhinocerous
AAGAAAGTGCTGTCACTTTAAGAGAATGCACTGATCCAGTGTACTAATACAGTACATTCAGCCGACTATGTCTGCTATAGTATACTTACCAAGACGGGCATTTTGACATAATTTTTGTGTGTATTTGTCCATTTAAACAGAGAGAGCAATATATGTGTGTGTTTTCTGAGGCGCGGGTTTGCGCGCTTCGGATGAGCGCACGCGAGCTCACGTCCTCTGGCTCTTAAATGTTTAAACTGGCAAAGGTTAAATGAGTTTAGTTTAAACACAGATATCAACGTGTGCTGTTCA
>NW_015723096.1:0-291 GCF_001515625.1 Sinocyclocheilus rhinocerous
GCCATTTTGGTCCTGTGAGTATTATTGAGATTTGTATGATAAATTTTTGTGATGTTCCCCATTTGTGAACTGCTTTGGATTGAAGCATCTGCTAAATGACTAAATAAAAACATTAATTTTAAATGTTTTTCTTTATTTCAGATTTGGAGCTTGTAGACCAGGTATCAATGACAGCACCCTCTGTGGCTGCTATAACAGGAACCTCTGGCAGCGGGACAGACGATTTCTTTTAAACCTGTTGGGCAACTTTTGACAGGAACCCCTGGGTCTGGACAGACACACTAGGGAGCT
>NW_015723097.1:0-291 GCF_001515625.1 Sinocyclocheilus rhinocerous
ACTCCGCCCACCAACGTGTGATTGGCACAGTCAAGACTGAAAACAAACACGAGTTAAACCTCAGATTCAGTGGCGTAGGTGGTTAGGTGCGTGCTTTTTGACGCGATCGACCCGAGTTCGAGTCCACCTTTTGCCGAACTTTTTTTCTTCCTTTTCAAATCTCATATCGCATCGGAAAGGCAATTATTTTCAATACAAATGAAGGAAATAATCAAAAAGTTGACAAAAGTATCGGTTAGGGTTAGGGTAGCTGTAGGGAGGGCTTTATTGTCCCAATAAGGTGGCATCCAT
>NW_015723098.1:0-290 GCF_001515625.1 Sinocyclocheilus rhinocerous
TTCCGTACCCACTGTATATATATATATATATATATATATACAAATGTATTTTTATATATTCCATTTTATATATTATATAAATTTGTATGTATAAAGTTAATTTATTTGTGTGCGTGACTGCGTGTGTGTGGATATTTGTTTATACACGCACAAAAATTATTACAAAATTTGTAAAATATATAGAAATAAATACATAATCACATTTTCTGATTCTGCACAGGCAGGGGCGTAGATTACGCGGGGGACGTGTCCCCCCTACTTTTAATATCACGTAAATTCGTCCCCCGCAC
>NW_015723099.1:0-291 GCF_001515625.1 Sinocyclocheilus rhinocerous
ACTCAACTCCAGCAGAGGTCATGAATTATATACCTCGGCAAGCGACACCGCAAAGCTACCTGGGCACTGTTAAATTAACCCCATAAACTTCCCTCAGTAACAAAGGTTCTTTTAGTGTTGGCACAGCGTTCTTTTTAATGTTTAACTGAGAGGAAATGGCAGTGGTTCTCCAGTCGTCAATAAAAAAGGCTTAGGCGCAGTGCTGAGAGCTCTATTCTTGCGAGCATGGTAAATGACTGACCTTTCGAATAAGCGTTCTGGGGATATGGCTGAAGAATGGCGTTGCCAGGT
>NW_015723100.1:0-291 GCF_001515625.1 Sinocyclocheilus rhinocerous
TACTTCTGCAAAAGCTACTACAATTACTGCTACTGGTGCTAAAATTACTACTACTAAAATGACTACTACTAGGTGTAGTTCATTGCACATATAAAATAATACAATACACAGAAAAATGAAGACATGCATACATAGTGCTTTTATTGAAATTGGCAATCACACCTACCTACTGACCAACTTACTTGAACATAGTCATGTACTTACTAACTATACTTACACTATGCTTGCAATCATTCTATGATTTCTTGGCTTTGATGGAATGATGTGTTTTTCTGTTAACTGTTTATTTAG
>NW_015723101.1:0-291 GCF_001515625.1 Sinocyclocheilus rhinocerous
ACAGGACTAACAGCACTTTTTGATAAAGAAAGTGTTACACTTTATTTTAGATTTATCATGTAATTACTCTGATATTACACAGCAGTGGCCAGTAAGTTAGGCTTCACATATAACTTGTGGTTGGTGTCCAGAATGTTACACTTTTATATTAAGTAGACAGTTCCTGAGGAGTTACCATGTAAGTACATTGGTATTACAGTGGTGCACCGACTCCAACTCGAGATCTAACTCCTCACACTTAACATTTCCCTAAACCTACCCATCTCCACCCCCTGGATCAAATGGTTCCAA
>NW_015723102.1:0-291 GCF_001515625.1 Sinocyclocheilus rhinocerous
TTGTGGAAATCATATTTCACAAAAGATAATCAGAGACAGCACACTCCGACTTTTAAATTCATATTACGATCTCTGTCTGTTAACAAAGGTCACTATTATATATTCCTGGAGCTCAGGGCTAAAAGGAATGCAATCAGTACAGAAATACATCCACACTGCTTTGACCTTGAATATAACTAAATGTTCTCAGTGTATTATTACAAAAGATACTATGAGCTAAAGTTGAACTTCTAAAGTTTAAAGTGCTTTCATCTAAAATATAAAAGTCTTTAAAAATATAATTTGCTTTGA
>NW_015723103.1:0-291 GCF_001515625.1 Sinocyclocheilus rhinocerous
ACTGCCCAAGCCTCTGCGTCACAAGGAAACCCCATTCATTACCAAACTCTCCCAAAGACGTCATCCAAACGACAGCTTGACAACCAATCAGAGGCGCTGGGAT
This sequence comes from Sinocyclocheilus rhinocerous, assembly GCF_001515625.1. Classification (NCBI taxonomy): domain Eukaryota; kingdom Metazoa; phylum Chordata; class Actinopteri; order Cypriniformes; family Cyprinidae; genus Sinocyclocheilus; species Sinocyclocheilus rhinocerous. Next base: position 104 of record NW_015723103.1, read on the forward strand.
TCCCTCAAGCAGCCAACAAGGTTCAGCTGTCACTGCTCAGCTGTCAAAAAACTCTGTTCAGCTGTCACCCAAACGCAAGTAACAAACAAAATCTTCTATCTGCTGAACTGGTGCTAAATTGACTTTAAGCAGTAAAGATAAGACAAGTCTCTGCTTTTATGAGTTTTCTCAGGTTGAATTTAAAGAAC
>NW_015723104.1:0-291 GCF_001515625.1 Sinocyclocheilus rhinocerous
ACGGAAATCTTTAGTAAAAGGCGAAAGATTTATACGATCTGAAGAAAAACATGAGTGTACTAAACTAACTCGAAGCAGCAGTACGTACTCGAGAGACAGGAACACATTTCACAAGAACGGTTACAACATGACTGACATCGGTACTGCAATATATTGCAACAGAACAACGTATACTAACGTTAAATGATTATGCTATTTAAACGGCATAGCAAATAAGAGTGTATGCGTGTATACAATTTTAAAAAACTAAGTGAACTTAACTGTACCCCATTGCATTGTGGGTAAGAGAGC
>NW_015723105.1:0-291 GCF_001515625.1 Sinocyclocheilus rhinocerous
AAATATATTCCTTTTTCCAAAATATATTCCCTCAGTTACACATGCCAAAGAGCATTATAGGATGTTAATGCATCATGTAACCTGCATGTAATCTTCTGCACTCATCCTTCTTCTACATTCATCACATTTTTACTTTAATTTGTCACCCATACACATGTTCAAGTATAAAATGATTGAGGTATATAAAAACTCTTACCCTGGCTTCAGCTAGAACACGGTCTAGTTTCAGTTCATGAGCCATGCGTCTCCCCTCTTGGTAGTGGGGATCCTGTGAGTCAAGTTTATGTTTGG
>NW_015723106.1:0-291 GCF_001515625.1 Sinocyclocheilus rhinocerous
ATAAATAAATAGTGTATTAAAATAAATAATTACATAAATGATTAAGTACATTTGATTCAATTAATATAAATAATTAAACATTGATTAAAATAAATAGACAAAATATAAATAAGTAAATAGATTCAAATAAATAGTAAAAAATATTTTAAATAATACAGTTTAAATAAATTAATAGATTAAAATAAATAAAACTGATAAAAATTAATATTCAAATGAACTAAAAATACATATAATAGTACAGTTCTCTAGTGAGTAGAAAAAAATCCATAAAATAATAAAAATTGAATTTTT
>NW_015723107.1:0-291 GCF_001515625.1 Sinocyclocheilus rhinocerous
ATTTTTCAGAGAAACAGCTATGTAAACATAACATGTTTACTAAATATCTACAAACATATTGTTATGTTTTGGCTTAAGAAGAGTCAAACACTTACATACATCACCTTTAAGTTCCTCCGTCAGTCCGCGGTTTGGATTCAAATGCTTCGGTAGATTTGATTCTCCGGGGTTGCCAGGTCTGCAAAACAACCATTCCCATTCTATTCAAAACTATCCCAATCACGTTTTACCCCGAGGTTTTCTCTTCCGTTGGGAGATAAAACCACGGATTTGGCAAGACTGATTACTCGC
>NW_015723108.1:0-291 GCF_001515625.1 Sinocyclocheilus rhinocerous
ATATTATCTCACTTTATTGTTTGCATAGATCCACATTTGGTATATCAAAATATGTATGATGGTATATAAAAAAATACCTGAAAGATTTACTGAAACAAATATTAGAAGTTTTGTCATTTTGGACGATTGGATGCCTTGTTAAAGTCATGGCAACATTTATAACGTAATCAATTGTGTGCTTTATGTACTATGAATAAATACAAATACATGGACATGTATGACAATATATATTTTCCTCATAACTGAGTACAAATATTTGTACATGCATGTTCCCAAATGTGAATATATATG
>NW_015723109.1:0-291 GCF_001515625.1 Sinocyclocheilus rhinocerous
ATAATAAACATTTCTCTCACTTCATCCACCATCTTGGTTTTATTTTGTTCACTGAGCTTGTTGCATTGCATTCTGGGTTTGCATTCTCTGTGAAGGATGTATCCAATGCTGCCTTAATTAGCTGAAAATATGGTACCTTCAACGGCAGCATATGTTGCCTGTGATGCCTTTAAATGCTCCCTTATAACTCACTTGGTTTTGGACAGTGAGAGTAATCATCCATGTAACCATCCATTAACATGATCACGACTTCAACATTGAAGTTTCTATTTAATAACTAAAAAAAAAAAA
>NW_015723110.1:0-291 GCF_001515625.1 Sinocyclocheilus rhinocerous
ATACGAGAGATATTACGTAGGTGGAAAAAAGCTGTCTTTACTACTGCTGTCTACTACTACTTTAAAGACTGGTGATAATTTTTATCAGAAGGTTCAGTGGTAGTTAAAGGCAAACTAGTTAGGGAGAGTTTTGTTTGACAGGTGGGAGTCTAATAGTAAACAGATGGCCGGCATTGCTACATTTTCACCAAATTCAGAAACTAGTGGTACTTCAGTTGTTGATCAGTATGTACACACGCTTATATATGCCAGTTTGAATAGTGCACAGTTTCTCTTTACAAAAAAAAAAAA
>NW_015723111.1:0-291 GCF_001515625.1 Sinocyclocheilus rhinocerous
AAAAACTGAGACTTGTACCAGCTAAATATTGGTATGTTGTTTATACAGTGGAAAAATCAAACTGTCCATCAAATCTTTGAGGAAACTGTTTATATTTCTGACACCTGCCAGCACACCTGTAACTCAGTCAACACCGAATATGCTAATGTTTATACCAAGCAGGTTGTGATATTTTCTATGTATGTCATATTGTCTTTTAAGAATCTGCTCAATTAAAATGTTTAAAAAAAAATTTTTTTTTAAATTAGAGAGAAAAATCAATTTAACCATCTGTGTTATGACAGGGTGTCA
>NW_015723112.1:0-291 GCF_001515625.1 Sinocyclocheilus rhinocerous
AAGTGTTTGATTGGTTTTGTGTGGTTTAGGAATGTTTGATCAGCGTGTTTGTAAAGTGAACTCAAAAAGGCATTCAATTATAGAACTAAAGCTCAATAATTTGTTGCAGTTGTTTTTTGCAGTTGAAGTGAACGACACAGCAGCAAATAATATGAAGTGTTGGGTCTGTGTACGTTTTGATAGTTTGTTTTCCGATTTGAAATTAAATAAGCAGAAGCAAGAAATTTGTGCCTTTATTCATTTTATCGTTTGTTAAAGGGGTCATATGATGCTGCTAAAAAGAACATTATT
>NW_015723113.1:0-291 GCF_001515625.1 Sinocyclocheilus rhinocerous
CCTGATATCGGTTCGCATTCATCCCCCTCACAGACACCAGTAACATTATCACTCAAACATCGAAACAATCCTTCACGAACATACAGAAACACACTCCTCGCATGCTTGCTGTCTGCTGTTCTAACTGTTTAAGTCCGCAAACGGTGTGAATTATATTTTACAATGGGTTAAATATGCCAAAAACCGTTAACAGCTCACCCCTCCTCAGAAGACTCGACGCTGACTGAAGCAGAGTGAACGCCGCGATGACGTCATCGCCGAGAGGCGGGATCAACGGCAAATCATCAACAA
>NW_015723114.1:0-291 GCF_001515625.1 Sinocyclocheilus rhinocerous
TTTTTTATCAGTGTGCAGTTATGATGGCTCTAAACTGTTTGTTCAGCATAAACCAGACATAGACCTCAGTGCATTGTTGAGTGAACATTAACAAAATGTCTCTTGCTAACTCTCTCTCTGCTGTTGCAACATCTCCCATTTGCGCTACCACATCCCCTAATCTCCCAAACAGGGCAGGGAGTTTTAGTCTTTGTTTTTTACTTCTTTAATAGCATTATATGAATGAAATCTAACAGCATGAGGAAGTACCTTCCTTCTTCATCCCAGCTCGAAAACATTTCTTTAGTCTGC
>NW_015723115.1:0-290 GCF_001515625.1 Sinocyclocheilus rhinocerous
AAAAATAAATTAAACATAATTTTTATCTCTCCCCTAAATTATGTATTTTGATGTTGTAGGAAAAACAACATCAGGGAAAAAAAACAGCCTAATGTTTACAAAAATATCTAAATAAATAAATATAATGCATATTTAGTTTTCTAATATAAAATATTTCATCTATTTTACCCCATATTTCCCCAAAGTGATGTGTTTTGAGAGTTACACAAACATCTATTACAACAGAAAAGAATAGATATTAAATATTTATGTGTGTGTGTGTGTGTGTGTGTGTGTATATATATATATAT
>NW_015723116.1:0-291 GCF_001515625.1 Sinocyclocheilus rhinocerous
ATATTATTACTGTTTTAAGAATCCTCACACTCAGAACTACAGTTTCAGATTAAGATTATAGTAGCATCTCTGTTTTTGAATAAAACATCATTAATTAATTGCAGAGTACACTGTCAGTGAAACCCTGATGAACATGGTTCAGATTTATCAAAGTCTCGTTTGTAGCATTATTTTTCTCATATATTCAAAAGCTATAAATCCATAACTGTCTACATAAAACTATTATTATTACCATTTATCGTCATGCTCAGAACTACAGTTATCATTACTATCTGTATTATTACCGTTTTA
>NW_015723117.1:0-291 GCF_001515625.1 Sinocyclocheilus rhinocerous
AGCCGCATTCAAAGCTGTTGTAAATTACTCTACAAACATACACCTCTTTGTTTCTGAGTCTGTGTGTTGCTCGGCAACCACTTTGTTGCAACCACAACCTTTTCTGAGAAACTACTTTTTTTGGCGCATATTAGAATAATGTTTTTATTAATATCATTAAATTTTATTTGCTTTGTTTTATTTTGTGAAACCTTGCTACGTATGTGGAATAACCGTTTTATAAAAGCAACAAGCCCCGTGAAGTCATGGTTTACAGTGAATTTATAACAGCTAAAGGGGTTTTAGGCACTC
>NW_015723118.1:0-291 GCF_001515625.1 Sinocyclocheilus rhinocerous
TTGGAATGGTTTATGAGAAGAGGAAGGACAGTAAGCACATTCACACCTGATTTCTCATCCAGGCATCATCATTAGAAAGACCAGCTATTTCTAGCTGCATGTCCACAGGAAAATTATATTGCTCTGAGCAGTGCTCGAAGTGGGCCGGTACTCACTGGTTTGGTCTACTGGCAATTATTTGCCATTCGGTTCACAGTAGCAGGAATATTCTGGTCTCATAAACCTGAAATCCTTTCTCTGTCCCTGCCCTAATTTCTCCAACTAGACCAAGATTGTTAGCTACACTAGCCA
>NW_015723119.1:0-291 GCF_001515625.1 Sinocyclocheilus rhinocerous
CACTTCATGACTCTCTCGTTGTGTTTGTGTTGTGAATGCTCTGCTCATGTCATCAGTGTCAGGTTACTCAAAACATCACTCTTCTCTGAATTTACCACACAGGGTTTTTAGACAAGCGGCAACAGTCATCAAATGGGTTTTTGATTTTCATAACTATTACTGAATTTTAAAAAACAAAAAACAATTACAAAATCAACAGTGGAAAAACAAAAGTTTGTCTCAGCAACATGCATTTAATCAAAACTGCACAGAAGATATAAAGGCCGTATGATGAGGAATCATAACCTCTGG
>NW_015723120.1:0-291 GCF_001515625.1 Sinocyclocheilus rhinocerous
ACCAGACCAGAGTGGATGTGAGTGAGATGCTCAGAGCCCGGCGGTTCTCTCTGACGCTGTCATGTGACCGGCTCTGTCTCTGTGTTTCAGATCATCTCTAACGACATCAGCGAACTGCAGAGGAATCAGGCCACGACCGCCGCCAAGATCACGCAGTACAAACGCAAGCTGATGGACCTCTCACACAGAGTGCTGCAGGTACCTCACACACACTCGCACACGCACACTCGAACACGCACACACACACACACATGCACACACACACACTCACACACTCGAACACGCACACAC
>NW_015723121.1:0-291 GCF_001515625.1 Sinocyclocheilus rhinocerous
ATCCCTTTTAAATGTTTTTTTTTTTTTTTTTAAGTTTTTGTTGATTTTTAAGCAAATTTCATTTGTGTGATACTTTGCAAAGGTTGGTCTGCAATCAAAAAACTTATTTGAATTAAACTAGACACACATTTTGGCTGTGTGACTTTGTCAGTGTGACAATTCTTTGTTTCTCAATGATAAGTTAATTGATAATGACTATTGAGTAAACACCAGGTGATCATAATTAATCAATCTACAGTTTAACATCAAATATTAATTATTGGGAACAATAGCACATCAGGCAAAAAAAAA
>NW_015723122.1:0-291 GCF_001515625.1 Sinocyclocheilus rhinocerous
ATCTTTTTAGGCTCTGGTTGATTAGACTGAACTTCTCCTTTCTGAACATAAAGGCTCATTAAAACTGACATTACATAATGAAGTAAGGCAATCTAAAAAACAATAATAGGAATACCTTCAGATAATCAACAACCACGTACACAGAAATCTAGAAATGTATTGACAAGATTGTACATTTCTAACTATAAATTTCTATTTCTAATTATAACATTCTATAACAGATGTGTTACATAAATTCCATAGCCCCTCAAAAAATAATCAATGGTAATTCATTAATCAAAACATTTGGAG
>NW_015723123.1:0-291 GCF_001515625.1 Sinocyclocheilus rhinocerous
ATCTGAAGTGAAACTGTTTTGTGGAAACGGGGAGTTTTTTTTTTTTATAACTATATGAATTTAAAGATTAAACAAGTTGTATATACTACAAGTTCATGAGAGGCTTTTATTTTGTTATTTCACACCAGACAGCTATTTTGATATTATTTGGAAATTCTACATTTAAGCTCAACATTTGAAGTCATTTCCACGTGTTTTTTTTTAAACATTTGTATTGTTTAATATTTGTTGTTGTTGTTGTTTATGTCTTTATTTGTGTGTTTTTATGTTAACTTATTTATTTATTAATTA
>NW_015723124.1:0-291 GCF_001515625.1 Sinocyclocheilus rhinocerous
AGTGGCAAATAGCTTTGGTTTTATATTTAATTTGATTACATTAATCTTGTTCTCGGGCGTGAGAAACGAGAGGCGCAGCCGCGATCACTGGCGCTCACTTTATCATCACTGTTGCCGTTAAATGCTATAGCTACAGCATATTCCTGTCTTCTTTTCTTTGTCGTATGCCGAGATGCAACGAGTGACGGATCCACATCCCGGAGTCGAGAGCAGACGCAAATTTACTACGGGCTGCCATGTCAATGCGCTTTAATTTTCATTTTTATTTGTAATAAACACCTCTCTGAGACC
>NW_015723125.1:0-291 GCF_001515625.1 Sinocyclocheilus rhinocerous
ATAAATGACTTTGACATATTCCTCCTATATTTACCACTTTAAATCTATATTGCCCACCGTTTGCTGTTTTCCTAAATCCACCGGGTGCCGGTGATCCCGGGTGCGAGGGCCCTTTCATCGCTGCTTGCAGATTTATTTATCATTATTGCTGTCTTACGTTTTATTTTATTTTACAGAACAACAGTAAAAATACAATACTAATTCATGTAAGTTGATAGAGTTCTTGCATTTTGTCAGCTTTAATTTTGACGGAAATCCACAGGAAGTCCACAGTTCTTCTTTTTGTTGATT
>NW_015723126.1:0-291 GCF_001515625.1 Sinocyclocheilus rhinocerous
GATACCATTGTTTATTTAATGAAATGTAATCCTTTTATTAAATGTCAGATTAAACACATTTGAAAGTCTTACATGATCAAGTAAATTATATAATTTGTTTCTAGAGATTATATTAAAGTGATTACACAACGTATAAGATATATGAATGTTGCTGTATTGAAGTCATAAAACATAATTTCAAGAATAACAGTGTTGAAATAACATATATATCCCCAAAACACACAGGAAAATTATGATTAAATGTAAAGTAATTGATATTCTAAAGATTATATTAAAGCGATTACACAGAGT
>NW_015723127.1:0-291 GCF_001515625.1 Sinocyclocheilus rhinocerous
CAAATTACCTTCTGTTCCCATTGAGGTGCAAACCACCCAGGTCTGAGACCGGGGTTAATGCAAATTCCAATTGTTTATACATGCATTTGGGAGTGTCTGATCTTGGTTTTGTATTTAAAGGATTGCAGCAAAAGAGTCGGGGCGATTCTATAGCCAGAAAGCCCGTAGTATGAAGTGTGTACACACACTTCACACTATGTATTTTTCTAAAAGTCAGGCATGCATCTTACTCTTAGATTTATCTTGGAGAATTTGATGTCTTATAATGATTTGATAATTGATTAGATAATT
>NW_015723128.1:0-291 GCF_001515625.1 Sinocyclocheilus rhinocerous
TAGTATTATTATTATTATCAATGCTAAAAACAGCTGCTTACTGTTGTGGTGTAAAAAGTGATACATTTCATGATTTGATGAATAGAAAACGCAAAATAGTAACATTTATTTATTTGAAAAGGATTTTTTTTGTAACATAATTTATAAATGTCATTATTGTCACTTTTGATCAATGTAATGATCTATCTATCTATCTAAAAATTTGTTCACTGGACTAAGGGTTTCTAAAGGAATTTCAATTTACCTATACTGTAACACTACACATACATATACTGTGTGTGTGTATATATA
>NW_015723129.1:0-291 GCF_001515625.1 Sinocyclocheilus rhinocerous
TGCAAGAGATTTCAGCCATTTTGTTAACTTTAACCACAAGCCCTCGCCACAATCCTGACTCTACATAGAAATATCAGCAACTCACTGTCAGTAAACTTTAATGTGCAAAAAGATTAACAAACAGAAGCATTTCTGAGTGACTAGTATTTATACAGTCCATTACCTAAAATACAGTCCATTTCCTGCTAATGTTTATCGTTTGGAATCATGAATTACAGTACACTACTGTACAAAAATTGTGGTAAGTATTTTTTTTACTTTTATTCAGCAAGGATGCATTAAATTGATCAA
>NW_015723130.1:0-291 GCF_001515625.1 Sinocyclocheilus rhinocerous
ATTAGAGCACAGTGCTGTCGCATAATTAATATTGTCTTATTAGTCTGATAATGAAAGCCCTGCAGGTAAGAACGCTAAGTGCTCCTTCACCTCCCCCTCTAAACGTGATGAGGGTGGTGATCACAGACCCGCTGGAGAGGAGTGTTGTCATGTAAAGTGTGCACCAACTAAAGACTCAAAATGAGGGGTTTTTATTTGAATTGGAATGAAAAAAAACACACATTTTGGAGGGACAAATCTAATGGTAGATCGGAATCCACAGCCAGAGAAATCCACAGGAGACAATGCACA
>NW_015723131.1:0-291 GCF_001515625.1 Sinocyclocheilus rhinocerous
ATTCAACGTTAGAATAAGTAATAATGTGTTGTTTCAACTTAAAGTGTTTGTGCTTGACTATATTTTATAAGTTGCATATTATAGATTATATGTCATAAGTGTAGTTAACTTTAGTTAAGTTGGATATTTATCTCAATACATTTCAAGTTATTATAACTAATTGCAGCAGCATTTTTTTTACAGTGAAGAAGATAAATTTAAAGATTGTTTAAAAAAAAATCCTTGTGTCCGTTTAAGATTTTTCTCCTTTTCCTGAAGATGTTTCTCTTAAGAAAATGCAATGTCTAAATA
>NW_015723132.1:0-291 GCF_001515625.1 Sinocyclocheilus rhinocerous
AATCCACAAGTAATCCACACCACTCCAGTCCATCGATTAACGTCTTGTGAAGTCAAAAGCTGCATGCTTGTAAGAAACAAATCCAGCATTAAGATGTTTTAACTTTAAACTGTTCCTTCTGGCTAAAATACGAGTCCACAATCCATAATAACGCTTCCTCCAGTGAAATCTCGTCTGAATCAGGAGAGAAATCTGCACAGATCAAGCAGTAGTTCAGCTTTAATACTGTTTATACTGTAAAGAGCAATGGGGCCCTATTTTAACGATCTAAGCGCATGGTCTAAAGCGCAC
>NW_015723133.1:0-291 GCF_001515625.1 Sinocyclocheilus rhinocerous
AATATTCTAGATTTAACAGTCTCCTTTTTCAACAGTGAAACTGCATTATTATTTTCAGAAGGACTAGTTTAGTTTCTGTTTTAATAATTTCAGATGGGATCAATACGGTGACAAATTATAAAATTTGTCTTTTCTATAGCAATTAGCTTTACAAGTAACATGCAACATCAAGTATGAAAAGTGAAACCTGCTGCATTACAGAGGATGTTAGGTCATCAAGATCAGTAGTGTGCAACATCAGGTAATACCAGTTCGTCCTCTCCGCAGTGCTGGAAAATACAAAAATAAAAA
>NW_015723134.1:0-291 GCF_001515625.1 Sinocyclocheilus rhinocerous
ATTTAATGAATTGAATGTTAAAATTAATAGCATTTATTTAAAATTCCTTGTAACATTTTATAAGTGTCTTTATTTGATAAATTTAATGAATACATCCTCGCTAAATACAAGTATTAATTAAAAAAATCTTCTTGTCCTCAAATTTCTGAATAGTGTTTACTGTTTGAGCTAAGGAATCACCAGCATGTTGCATTTTGCTTAACCAACTTAAGCAAAGTTCAAATCCTCCATGAATATTGTATTTATATTTCTCAATGGGCATGTTCCTGAAACAAAGAAACACACTGGAGA
>NW_015723135.1:0-291 GCF_001515625.1 Sinocyclocheilus rhinocerous
AGTGCCAGCTCCACAAGGGAGTCAAAATCACGAGGCAGATCGTGAGTGACAATTTCATCTTGAATCTCATCGTCTAGCCCCTCCCGAAACCTCGCATGCAAGGCAGCTTCATTCCAGTCGCAGGCGGCTGCCAGTGTTCTAAACTGGATGGAATAGTCAGTGATTGGGCGACCACCCTGCTTCAACCGTGCCAGCTGAGAGGTTGCCTCGTCACCCTGAGCAGACCGGTCAAACAGCTTAATCATTTCGGCTCGGAAATCCTCAAACGTGGCGCAGAATGGGGCACGAGCA
>NW_015723136.1:0-291 GCF_001515625.1 Sinocyclocheilus rhinocerous
GAGGATCCACGAGAGAAGTAGCTATGTCCGTATCATTCTTTTGAATAGGGTCATTAAGTACATTTTTGGTTTTCGCTAGTAGCCTAAAACTGTGCTAAATGTTGGTAGAACCAAATGATTTTATGCGTTATTGAGCCTCAGAAGGGATGATTAGTTGGGGAATTACATCTTCTCAGATGTAAAGAGAAAAAAGTGCTATTTCAGGTGAATAAAATCAGGAAATATGGTTGTTTGTTATTGTCTGAGTATTATGTGTTGTATGTCCTGAATTGCTTGTATTCAGTGGCATGC
>NW_015723137.1:0-291 GCF_001515625.1 Sinocyclocheilus rhinocerous
ATTTTACTAACCCTGTGATGGAGAGAGGCCCATTGAATAATTGGTTACTACGTTTAAGTTAAAATAAATAAAATTAAATTAAAAAATGTTGCTGTTCAAACTGATTTTTGTATGTTTTGTATGACTCATTCTTCTTGTGTCTGAACAATTACAGACAAATTTGAAAAAAAATATCACACATGTTTGTACTTTAGAAAGTTAAAATATGAGGCTACTCTCAGCATGATGTTTTCTCTAAACTGCTGAATGATACAAGTTTGTTAAAATGGTAGGAGTGGGGTAATTTGAGCC
>NW_015723138.1:0-291 GCF_001515625.1 Sinocyclocheilus rhinocerous
ATTTTCTTCAATTTGAGTAAATTTTACTCGGGCAAATTTACTGTGCAGGAGCATTAAATATATTCATCTTTAAAGGTACACAAGTTTCTGAGCCTATGTAAGAGGAATGGCCGGGAGTCAACCTTTCCAGTCTGCTTGGGGGGGGGGCATGAGGGGAAGAAAAAGTTTTTATAAAACTTCTTTTTATAAAAGAAGTATAAAAACTTGATACTAACTATGTATTATATACTGCCTTACAGGACCTGACTACATTTAGGGTTGCAAGGGTATTAAAATTCAGACCAAAATGAT
>NW_015723139.1:0-291 GCF_001515625.1 Sinocyclocheilus rhinocerous
ATTTTTGACTGAAATATTATAAATGACAAAATCACAAATTTTTTCAAATTTAAATGTCACCCTGAAAAAAAGATACAGCTTTTAAGGCATTTGATATTAGAGTCATTGAAAATAACGTTGTATCATCAGCTAGTTGTGTAATCACCATTTAATGGTTTTATACTTTCATTATTCTTCATATACAGTGCTAATAATTCAACAGCAAGTAAGAAAAGAAGCGGGCTGACTGGGTCTCGCTGACGTATTTGTGGTGTAGAATAAACAACCAGGCCAGAAATGCGGTGAACAACT
>NW_015723140.1:0-291 GCF_001515625.1 Sinocyclocheilus rhinocerous
ATTTGCATACCAAACAAATTGCAAAAAAAGCTGTTCGCTGAGTCTGTAAATAAAAAAATCGGTTGATGGGTATTTAGACTGAAAATACAAGGAAAGGTAGGTTTACATCAGCTCAAGATTCATCCTTAAGCACAAGAGCCAATTAATCTCATCAGTAAACCTGAGATCTTAGTCCTAAATCAGGCACAACAATTGCATAAAGTTACATATTGAATAGCTAATGCCATTTCCTTTCTATAGCCACTAGTTCACACTAGAGATGTTCTGACACTTTGGGTTTTGGTTGGCCAC
>NW_015723141.1:0-291 GCF_001515625.1 Sinocyclocheilus rhinocerous
ATTTCCAGCCGCTATATGATGTGGGCTTCTCCATCTTCCGACTAAACTAGCTTGCTGCATTGGTGACGTCACGTGTGTATGCGCATGAAAACGATTAAGAAGATTGATAGGGATGATTGAATTTTTGAATTTCAAATCATTAGCAATTGTGACAAAAAATTAATTTGACATTTTTTTGGGATGGTAACTGTAATATTATTACTTAAATTGTATTAGTAATTACTTACACTACAAGTTACCAGGGAAAGTAATATTATTACTGTAATGCATTACTAGTAACTAGTTACTGCC
>NW_015723142.1:0-291 GCF_001515625.1 Sinocyclocheilus rhinocerous
ACGACTTTAATCTCGAGATGGTTTTATTTTTTTATTATTGCTTGGTCCTAATCCTCTTCCGTAGTTCACAGTTACAAAAGATTTCTATTTAAAATAAATGATGTTCTTATAATTCAGAAACTTTCTATTCTTCAGAGAATCCTGAAAAAATATGGTTTTCATGAAAATATTATGCAGCTGTTTTCAACATTGATGGTGATGATTATAATAACAATGATAAATTATTAATTATAAATGCTTTTTTTTCAAATCAGAATATTAGAATGATTTCTGAAGGATCGTGTGACACTG
>NW_015723143.1:0-291 GCF_001515625.1 Sinocyclocheilus rhinocerous
ATCAGTGGTTCAACCGTAATTTTATGAAGCTACGAGAATACTTTTCTTGTGCAAAAAAACTCTTGTGCAACTTCACGAGAGTATGTAGAACCCGAATGCGCTACGCCTTGTTTACGAGCAGAGGAATGCACACGTATGCGTCGTGGCACTCTCGTGAATGCGCGGCTGAGACTGACCCGGAATACAAGAAATCGTGGAATGTTGTTGTCATTATTTTTGTTTTCTTTGTGCACAAAAAGTATTCCTGTAGCTTTATAACATTACGGTTGAACCACTGATGTCACATGGACT
>NW_015723144.1:0-291 GCF_001515625.1 Sinocyclocheilus rhinocerous
AGCAAGAGTGGCCGGACCAGAATTGGCAAACTTATTCCTTGGTGAGTGTACTGGTTAATGTCAGAATGGGTGTGAAGCACTTCCTCCAATCTCATTGAAATATTTCACAGCTGGACCACAGGTTGCTTACATGTGTATTACAAATGTTGAGCATATAAATGGTAATAGATGGTGTACACTTTCAAAGACATTTTTTAATATGCTGATTGTTCATCATGTGCCACTCTGCTTATCCACGCTCTTTACGTTGGATTGTGTTCACAATGCCACTTGGGGTCCTATCATACGTTA
>NW_015723145.1:0-290 GCF_001515625.1 Sinocyclocheilus rhinocerous
CTGGATTCGTCTGAAAGAAGAAAGCCATATACACCTAGGATGCTTTGAGGGTGAGTAAACCACAGGCTATTTTTCATTTTTGGGTGAACTAACCCTTTAACTGAACTTAGGACTGCTGGTGGAGCTTTTTTGGTCATTCAGTGTTTCTGTAAAAAATGGGAAAAAAACGAACAATAATACTTATAAGATAATAATACTACTACTACGAATTCTAAGAACAATATAAAACACACTAAGGATTAACCAGCTGCTGGATTCATGAATATTAATCAGGTTGTGTGCGTTCGCTC
>NW_015723146.1:0-291 GCF_001515625.1 Sinocyclocheilus rhinocerous
AGAAGCAGAATCTCTGTACAAGATGGCTGTACAAGATGGCTGCCTTCCCAGAGCCAAGTCAAGTCACAGCTGATCTTCCTGATTCTCGTCACGTCAGAGCTGATCATTGAGAGTCTCGTTGAGATAGAGATCATTGATAGCCGCCGTTTCAGAGTCTCGTCCCATCATGGCCACTGTTCCAGAGTCTTGTCCCATCATGGCCACCGTCCCAGAGACTCTTCACGCCATGTCGACCATGCCCAGTTCCTCAAGGTCAGTCCCAAGGCGTCCGAGACTGGCATCCAGTGTGGA
>NW_015723147.1:0-291 GCF_001515625.1 Sinocyclocheilus rhinocerous
AGAAGTCACAGGCAGGTAATTTCAACAAAAGAGGGAGACCTTTTTCCCCAACACACCATTTTAAGACAACAAAGAATATTATTGACTTGGCTGAGATTAAAACAGCAAAACAAATAAAAGAACAAAATCAAGGACAAAGTGACCACAGAAAGATGTTGTCCCTCGAAACACGGCGGGTCAAACTGTCTCCACTGTCTTTTCTTTTGTTAGTGTTGATTAAAAACAAGCAGGGGACAAAAGATTCCATTTGGTGTCTGATCTGGAAATAAATAAAAATAATAATAAGTAAAT
>NW_015723148.1:0-291 GCF_001515625.1 Sinocyclocheilus rhinocerous
AGAATAAACTAGACACACCTGAACCAAATAACTAATCAGACAAGGAAGAAACTAGGTCACGGAGCATGTGGGGGAGGAAAACAAACACAAAACAGTCCATGGGTGTGACATTACTCCCCCCTCCCTGAAGGTGCATCCCGCACCATAACAATTCCACCGGGGAGGGTGGGGGCGGGCGCTCTGGAGGCCTCTAGGGACAGGCTTCCATGGGACGGACGGTCTCCAGGGCGGTACCCGTTCCGGGACCCATGGCGGAGCAGGCAGCTCGGGGAGCCATGGCGGAGCAGGCAG
>NW_015723149.1:0-291 GCF_001515625.1 Sinocyclocheilus rhinocerous
AGATGACACACCGCAGATCTGAGGTCCTGCAGGCATTGCCAGTCGTGGACTTAATGTGGAGTGTGACGAGCTACAATTTACACAGCGAGTGGGTGGAGAGAGAGAGAGTCAGAGAGAGAGAGAGAGAAAGTGTTCGCTTTGTCTAAGCAAAGATTAATGAGCTGTCTGATTTTTAAACCACTAGCATGAGGAAATAAGTATCTAAATTTAAAATTATTTTATTAAATTGGAGTTAAATTTACTTTACTCGGGTCCTTTTTTATATTTAGTTTAACTACATATATATATATA
>NW_015723150.1:0-291 GCF_001515625.1 Sinocyclocheilus rhinocerous
AGACACCTTTTGTTGTTTTACAGTTTAACCCTATCCTACACTTTTCCACCGTCATCCATCATCCGTGTCGCTGGAGGTCACAAGCCATCGATCAGCCTCCACCTTCTCTTAAATCTGTTGATTTGAATCAGTCTAAGTTATAATGATGACTACTAAAATGATGATTTGGTGGATTGTGTGTGCAGCTATTAATATGATGTGAGAGAGTATTTTCATCACTTGCTTCGTCCTTGGAAGGAAACATATGACTGGAACAAACACAAACAAAACAAAACCCACAAAAACAGAAAA
>NW_015723151.1:0-291 GCF_001515625.1 Sinocyclocheilus rhinocerous
ATTTCAGGTAAATTTCAAATCTAAGACAGGAAGTTTCTTTGCTTAGATCCTGTTTCTTGAAGAGGAAAAAACATATTACGAGCTAAAACAACTGCCACTGTGTAAACCCAATTGATCAAAAAGAAAAGAAAACATTTCTGGCAGATCTTAAGCTCATAAACTAGTTGAATTACACCACCTGTCGTCTTAAGACATTGTCTTTAAAAAAAAAAAAAGTCAAATCTCAAATGGCTTATGTGCTCTTTAGTGCTTTAAAGGGGTCATATGATGCTATTTTAAAGATCATTATTT
>NW_015723152.1:0-291 GCF_001515625.1 Sinocyclocheilus rhinocerous
ATGGATCTCAGAATCATACAGTCATTGTTGGAAAGGGTTCAAATATGCAAAAGACGCTGGAAAACCAAAGAATCTGTGGGACCTGGAGAATTTTTCTGAAGAACGGCGGGCAGTTTAACTGTTCAGGACCAACAAGACACTCATGAACAACTATCACAAAACAAAAACAAAAACAAAAACAAACAAACAAACAAAAAACCCGCTGTGGATCATCCAGGTAACAACACAGTATTAAGAAACAAGTTTATGTAAACTTTTGAACTGGGTCATTTTTATAAATTCAACTATTAT
>NW_015723153.1:0-291 GCF_001515625.1 Sinocyclocheilus rhinocerous
ATCTGTACGATCAAAACTGAAAGTGTAATTTAAGTTCTTTTCGGTTATCAGGAGAAAATGCCACAAAACGCGTATCAGCGTTTGTCGACCCCAAAGGGTTAACCGAGCACGACGACATCGAAGCTTACCTCCATACTTTTGAGGTTATCGTGGCCCGAGAGGGGTGGGTACCAGAAGAGTGGGCTCGCATCATCACCCCTTCCTCACCGGAGAAGCTTAGCGGGCCTATTATGCCCTGCAGGCACCCAGGAATGAAAAATATGACGAGCTAAAAAACGAAATTCTAGCCCG
>NW_015723154.1:0-291 GCF_001515625.1 Sinocyclocheilus rhinocerous
AGAGATGGTGTGCAGCTTCATGATATGTGGAGTTTAGTGCTGATGGAGAGCTTCTGGGACACTGACAGACAGCACCTCCCAGCAAGTTCATTTGGAGCTATTTTTTTTTTTAATGAATGAATTTATTTAGTCAAACTTGCATTCACTAATGTTGGAGTAAGATTTTAGAAGAAACCTTTCGGCCCTGATTAATGTTGGTGCTAGTAAAGGTTTGAGAACTAATGGCCTGCTTTCACAGACAGGGCTTAGACTAAGCCAGGATCATAGTTCAATTAGGACATTTAAGTCATT
>NW_015723155.1:0-291 GCF_001515625.1 Sinocyclocheilus rhinocerous
TTTGGCAAATGGACTCTGATATCCATCCATGTGGCCATTTTGTCTCTTTCGGTCCAGTCAAGCAGCTTGTCAAGGGTCAACTCGCTCTCCAGCTGTCAAACACACACACAAACTGAAAAATAACATACACAGCACCAAACTATTCCACAGGATCAAAACTAGCCATCTTTCATTGATTATGCCACTTTTGCTGACCTTAAGAAGAAGGTCAGAGCCATCCTGAGTTTCATTTGGAAGAAGGATCAACATGCTGAGCTCCTCCTTTACGTATGGCAACTCCAGCACCTGCAG
>NW_015723156.1:0-291 GCF_001515625.1 Sinocyclocheilus rhinocerous
AGAGGACACATCAGAATCTTTAATAAACATTATTTCGCTTTTTTTTAGTATTAACTACTAATCCAGAGGCTTTGGAAAAATTATTTAGACTTTGAATTATCAAATTTACTTGACACTGAATCTTTAAAAAAAATGCGTGTATCATCGGCCAATTGACATGATTAATTCTTCCTCTCCAATTTTAATTCCTTTGATACCAGTGCAATTAACTACATATAGATTTAATAATTCTGCAGCGAGTAAAATCAAGAAGGGAGGAATGGGGCATCCCTGTCTAATACCTCAGCTAAC
>NW_015723157.1:0-291 GCF_001515625.1 Sinocyclocheilus rhinocerous
ACCTCATCAACAACTTATTCTGACCAGAAACTGCTCACTTAGAGATGAAGATACCGCTGACATAAGTCATATTTAATGTCATTGCATTGGACTAAAACTTACTGATTTTGCTTACAAAGAGTATAACAACTTCCCCAAAAGGCCTTGTTACACTTGTGGTCAAAAATGAGTCAGAAAACGTGTTTTCTTTCAATTAGCACTGATTGTGTTTCTTTTTGGAGCTGATTGATCATAGGCGTCATTGAGCTGAGTTCATGCACCTCAGTTTTTAAGTAAATATTGCCAAAATTA
>NW_015723158.1:0-291 GCF_001515625.1 Sinocyclocheilus rhinocerous
AGTTGACACATTCAATTAATTATTTTTCCCCAAATTACAGCGGGTGCAAAAAGTATTAGGCTACAAGTCATACTTTAAATGTATGGATTTCATAGCATTAGATACAAAAATGTATGATTTTTGTAATGACTTCTAATCAACTAGTGTCACTTTTTAGTGTTTGCATGAAGTTGGTTTTCCTCAGGCTCACACAGGTGTCCTGTCAGAGTAACCACAGATCATCAAGTTCATCAAATTACTGAAACAATGAACGTGATCCACTAAAAATTGTAGCTGTGTTTGAAATGATTG
>NW_015723159.1:0-291 GCF_001515625.1 Sinocyclocheilus rhinocerous
AGTCTGAAATCCCCACAACTGCTTGTCAATACTATGTCACAATAAAATATTTTAAAACAGCAGCTGATTTAACTAAGATGAAACTGAACTTCAGATGAAACTGAACTGAATATCTGACTGCTAGAATCCTTATTTAACGCGAATTCCAATAATAGGCTACAACATTTATTTTAAATAGAAAGTCGTTCATAACGTTATACATGTCTTTACAGACTTGTTTTTATAGACTTACAGAAGCATTACAACGATCAAATGTGACAGTAAAGACATTAGTAATGTCACAAAAAAAAA
>NW_015723160.1:0-291 GCF_001515625.1 Sinocyclocheilus rhinocerous
AGGATCTAAACATTTTAGCATAAGGCTGCAACATAAAATAAAAAAGGGGTCTGAATACTTTTGCAAGGCACTTGTTTTACTTATAAAACTTTGATGTGTGGGTTGTAAAGTGTCATTTGGACATTACTTTTGACGTTGAACTTCAGTCAAGTCATACTGACTACACCGGTCAGTCGCAGTGAGATTTCAGCTCAGCAAACCTACACGCTCTCGGCTAGCACTGACATGACATGACAGACCCTGTCGCTGAGACCACAATATGTTGATAGATGATCACAGTGCTTGCTGTCA
>NW_015723161.1:0-291 GCF_001515625.1 Sinocyclocheilus rhinocerous
ATCGCGATATTATCGCAAATGCAATTAATCGTTCAGCCCTAGTAATGAGTCAAAAAAAGATCATTGCATTGCAATTAAAAATTCTATGATCAAAAAATATTCAGTCTTTAAATATGTAAACCCATCATAAAAATATTATTGCATTTTTAGCGTTTTATGATCATCTAAAAGTATGTAATCATAGACCATTTTAAATATTCATTTTGAATGTGTAAGTGTGTGTGTGTGTGTGTGTGTACAGTATGTATATGTGTGTATATACAGGTGCATCTCAATAAATTAGAATGTCGT
>NW_015723162.1:0-291 GCF_001515625.1 Sinocyclocheilus rhinocerous
AGTGTGCATTCAGTAGACACTTTAGTATCCCATGAGGCCATAGGAAATGGCAGTGAAGCAACGAAACTGACTCTGTAGGTTATGTGACAATGACAACATGAGGTCCATTTGTACAACAGACATTCTTACTATATAAAACATACTTTTTTTAACAGTTGCAAAGTAAATAATTATTCAAAGAAGTACCTTCTAAAGAGAGTATGTGATTTCGAATGAATTTGTATTTGTTTTATTTATAATAAACCGTTTTATTACAATTTACATAAACGGTATTTTAATAAAACATTAAAA
>NW_015723163.1:0-291 GCF_001515625.1 Sinocyclocheilus rhinocerous
TAAAGGATTTGCTGCAACGCAATTTTGTATGATATGTGAATTATTCATTAACCTATTTTTTATACATGTAGCAAATGCTTTAAACACAGCTTTAAAAATTACTTTATTGCATTCCAGACACTTTTAAAATACTTTTCCCTATAAATTTTACGGGTAGCTTAGATGTAAAACATTGTCATGAATCCGTTGTATTCCAATTTGTAAAATAGCCAACAAATTAATTGTTGTAGGCCAACCCGCTCTCATTGAAAGTGCGTATAGCACGATTTTCTGCTTCTATTTGGCATAATA
>NW_015723164.1:0-291 GCF_001515625.1 Sinocyclocheilus rhinocerous
AGTGGTGCTGTCATGCTTCAATAATGATAAAAAATACATATTAAAGTACCATAAATGTGCATAGTGTCCAGTCTCCTGAAGTCATATAATAGCATTTGTGCGATGAAAAGACAAGTCATATTTCACTATGCTATGTTATGACTTAAGAAGTCTTGGAGAATCTTTATGTGCTCGTTTTTTTTTTGTCATTTTTGCCCCCCTCTTCCGGTCACTCTTCATTTTTTTGTGTATTGTTGAACCGTTACTTCTGAAGAAAGTTTTATTTTTGGTTGAACAATCCCGAAATATTTA
>NW_015723165.1:0-291 GCF_001515625.1 Sinocyclocheilus rhinocerous
AGGAATCTGTTACTTTTTCACATTGACTGCATTGACTGTGTGGGAAAATTTGCAGAAGGGATATAAATATGGTTGTGTGTGCCACATTTTGGGTTGTGAATATCATCTGTTTAAAAATCTGCCGAACAGTTTTCACCACAAATAAAACCTAATGAAACCGAAGTTCTTTGTATAAAGGTCAACAGAGAAAAAAGCATTTCTGAAATCTCAATCCCTCCATGCTGTTACGGAGACAATCAATGTTTTTTTTGTGTAGAAATAGTAGATTTTATTAGCTAAGGTCATATACGA
>NW_015723166.1:0-291 GCF_001515625.1 Sinocyclocheilus rhinocerous
GACTGCCATTGGCTCATCTGCGTTTGAGGGGAGTGGCTTACCGATAGGTCAATTGTGCATTAACAGCTGTCCGCTATGTCGGTACGTTGACGAGTGCTCTAAAATAAAAAAAAAATGTGCGGTGTAAGTTCAGTCACATGTGCACTTGTGGGCACCCCTGGTTATAATGGCTTTCATGATTTCAAGCACGATGTCAGACACTGTAATATGCTCTGGTCCCTCCCTGCTTACCGTGGTGACGAGATCCACAGCAGACTGGCGTCACTCAATGGCTGGATGTCTAAGTGGTGC
>NW_015723167.1:0-291 GCF_001515625.1 Sinocyclocheilus rhinocerous
AGGTCAAAGTAAATATATACTTTAAACGTATTAAAACAACTTTTTATCATTTTAATCATGAATAATTAATTATATAAATACATTAAAGTCAGAGTCAGAAATCCCCTTCTCAAACTTGTTTAATCAAACTATAATGAGTTCATCTGTATTTACCTGGAATAATTATACTGTAACAAAACACTGGTAAGATTGCATTAATTTCTTGAAACAGTGATCATAATATTTAAGAATTAAATTTATCCACTCTTTTTTTCAGTGAATGGTAATCGTACAGTTGGGGATCTGAGATTC
>NW_015723168.1:0-291 GCF_001515625.1 Sinocyclocheilus rhinocerous
AGGCAACTGGCAGCAACATCATTATGTTATGCAAAAGATGCTTGACGCTAATGCCTTAATAAATATGCTGCATTTAGATTTATACACACAGTGTTATCACTGGGGTAAATGCAAATATAAAAACGATTTAAAAAGTCCTTCTTCAGAATGGACTTTGCTTGTATGGAGTATGATAGCGTTTCTAAAGAGCGTCAAACCCTTTCTCGTTATTGATGTCATGGACCCAACGGCCATTCTATTATCGTATTCTGTAATCTTCCTATCTAAGATCCTGCTGTCTGGTTGGAAATA
>NW_015723169.1:0-291 GCF_001515625.1 Sinocyclocheilus rhinocerous
CAACAGGGTTGTTATGGTAATGCTGGAATCCCTGTGCCAGAGTTCCGCAGGCCGGCTTCTGTTTCACAGTGGTTGCTATAACAACAACGGAACTCTCAGACAGAATCCCACAATGCTTAGGGCCCTTGTGCCGGCCTTGTCTACATACAATAGGGATAAGGCACATCCTTATGGGAAAGAGATACTTTGAATCACAAACACAAAAGTTGTACTTGGTTCTGCAAATAAGAACGTTTCAAGGAATTGAAACCAAAAATATAGATTTAAAGCCTTGAAAACATTCATAATGGA
>NW_015723170.1:0-291 GCF_001515625.1 Sinocyclocheilus rhinocerous
CCACAGAGCCCCACTGCAGCGCAGAGGAGTCACATTTCCTTGGTCTGACCTCCAAATTAACTGGGGCGGACCCTTACCCGGGTCAACAAGAGGCAACAAGTATTTCCTCATAGTTGTGTGCCAGTTCACCAAGTGGGTAGAGTGCCTCCCAGCACCTAACGATACTGCCCAAACAACAGCATACCTCCTGATGAATCACATCTTCTTCAGGTTTGGGCTACCATTGAGAGTCAACTCAGAAAGAGTCACCCACTTCACAGCTGAGATCATGCAGCAGATTTGGAAACTCCT
>NW_015723171.1:0-291 GCF_001515625.1 Sinocyclocheilus rhinocerous
ATGCATTAAACGCAAGAATTCGGTGTAAACAGCGATTGATAATGGTATTTGCGGCGAATGATAATGTATTAGTAACAAAGTCACGCTCGCACTGTCTCTTTGAGAGACTCACGTGGAGAAATCAAAACAAATGTGTAAATGCACACATAGTACAGAAGTTGCTTAAAACATGTTTATTTAAAACAAATGATATAGTTAAGCAGCATAAAACAACTGTTAACACAAATCCTACCTGATGAATTATCACGATTGCAAATGTTTATTGTTTATTGTATAGTTTATAGTTGTATA
>NW_015723172.1:0-291 GCF_001515625.1 Sinocyclocheilus rhinocerous
AATCATTTTGAACCATTTTTGTTGTTGTTGATTGAACGATTCAATGAATCACTTATGTGACAGGGACTTGCTGCCACCTGCTGGTGGTTGTAGTCTCATAGTTGTATGTATGCAATCATTAAAAATGAAAAATTCTTCCCTAAACCAAACCGGGGACTAGTACAAAAACACTAGCAAATTTCGGATTTGTTTTTGTTATCTTTGGAAAAAGACCAAAATTACTGAGATAATAAAACTTGTAGTATCAACTTGTAGTGTAATAATATACCAGAAGATTTATTTCAATGTATG
>NW_015723173.1:0-291 GCF_001515625.1 Sinocyclocheilus rhinocerous
CACCCAAAATTGTTTTGTGTGATACGATTCCAAATTTAGGGGGGCAAGAGCATGTAATACATGTAAAATACTCTGTAATAACGTTCAACATGACATTTCCACGTTTAGCAGTATTTTCGCATTATTTTTCTTAAACCATAAACTCCTCAAGATATTGGAGAAAGCTGTCAACTGATGATGATGATGGCGTTACATGCTGCAAGTAACACTGATCTCATCTGTAACGTTACTTAAATCAGGCTGAATTATTTTTCTTCTTGTTTTATATATTTTGAGCCTGGTCTCATGAAA
>NW_015723174.1:0-291 GCF_001515625.1 Sinocyclocheilus rhinocerous
CACTGACTGACAGCACTTGTAAGTCGTTCACTTGCTTAACCAATGTTAAAGCCAGAAGTAGGGCGGTCTTAAGCGAAAGGGGCGTAATTCAGCCGACAGGAGCAGCTCAAAGGTAGGGTCTTGCAGGGCCCTAAGGACTGAGAGTGGAAGTGGTCTGCCAAGTCCTGGTGAGTTTGTTGTGAACTTCCGGGAAGAACGGAGCCTGCCTTTGGCGGGAGAATCGTTGACGGTGTCCTGTTTGCAGGTACCACTTGTCTAAGCGGCTGCAGGTGGGCTCTTCCGGAGCCAACC
>NW_015723175.1:0-291 GCF_001515625.1 Sinocyclocheilus rhinocerous
TTTTTCATGAAAACCCACTTCATATTAGCTACACATTCAATGGCATTCTCCTCTAAGACAGTGAAAATACAGTTATCTGACAGTTACAGATAACTGTCTGCAAATTCATTAAACCCATATAATATAATGATATGACAAATATGAGAAATCCGTTATGGTGGTATATTTGGTCTTCACATTTTAATTATTTAGGGAATAGTGCACCTTAATCTAAACAGTTCTGTCTTAAATCAGAAGGTATTTCATATATATTTCAACCCAAGTACACAGGGCATGTATTACCTAATGAAC
>NW_015723176.1:0-291 GCF_001515625.1 Sinocyclocheilus rhinocerous
TAGTACCAAATACAGGTACAAAATGGATACAATGTGCCGTGATCCAAAAGCCAATTATCAAATGTTTAATTTCACCCAGTTTCTTTTAAGCCCTTTATAGAAAGAGGAGGAGGAGGACGAGGGGGCAGGCTTTCCTTTTCGCCCTCCCGTCCAACAAAAGAGGCGACACGCACACAGTGAATTAAGTGCTATCACCGCTCATCACGGTAAGCTGCTTTCAGAGAGAGAGACCAGCAAGACGACTATTTGATATTGCGGGCTTAGTACTGAGAGTCAAGTCAAGTCAAGTCA
>NW_015723177.1:0-291 GCF_001515625.1 Sinocyclocheilus rhinocerous
ATTTCTTTTGATGCGGACATCTTAACGTCTTTGACCCATGCATATACATCCACAAACAAAACCTTACAGCTATAAAGTATATGCATATGCATACGTAAGTATACCTGTATGTTATTTTGATGCTTTTTTGATGCCATGAAGCCGAACTCTTGAAAATGCACCCATTATAATCAGTGTGTACATGCGCTTCTTTTCAGAATCATGTTTTGTTTTTGTTTTTTAAAAAGATTGGCATTTTTATTCATAAAGGATGCATTAAATTGATCAAAAGTGACAGAAAAGACATTTATG
>NW_015723178.1:0-291 GCF_001515625.1 Sinocyclocheilus rhinocerous
TGTGTGTGTGAGAGAGAGAGGGAGAGAGAGAGAGAGAGAGAGAGAAAGAGAGCAGGAGGGGTGAGTGAATTCTTCAACAGGCTTGAGGACTGTCGCGTGCCATCGTCCTTTATGGAACATCTGCCCCTTTCCCTGGGGTGGTTTTGTTTATGTGAGAAACTTTGGTTCAAAGAGGAAGAAAAATCAATAACTGACCCATGTGGCTTATGTAGGCTACATTGAAATACCGTTATTTATTTATTTATTATATTTATTTATTAATAATACTTTTTTATATTTTATTATTTATAA
>NW_015723179.1:0-291 GCF_001515625.1 Sinocyclocheilus rhinocerous
CATCATCCATAAGAGAGGATGCTGGGAGATGACAAAAGACTTCTGTGACAGAGTTCATGTACGAGTAAACAAGCTCACTGGGTGTTTCTGTTGATAGTACGCAGCTCTGAGTGGGACCATTGAGGTCATACTTGTATCTCGGACAGGGTGTTGCTCATATACTGCACATAAAATGTATTATGTTTCTATTGTTTTATGTTCTGTTGCTTTAATTATAGCAGTTTATTTACACTCAGATATTAGTTATACCAGAAGCTTCTGCATGTTCCAGAGTGTCCTTTTGTAATTTAG
>NW_015723180.1:0-291 GCF_001515625.1 Sinocyclocheilus rhinocerous
CAAAATATGATCTTTCGCGCGCAGAATTGTGGCAGAGATGTAATCTCATAAATTTCCAGCCGCGGTGAACTGGGAGAAGAGTAGAGCAAACTTTATAGGTACCTACACAATTTGAATATGATATCAATAAAACATGTCGTTAAATTATATTTGTAAGGATTGCCGCTTCCATAGACATCGGCGTGTATTTTACAATAAAAAAAAAAAACCAAACTATAAATGTATGTTTTGCTAGTACTTAGTATATTTAAATGTCTGAAATGGATTGTAGGGAAATGCCCACCTCATCCA
>NW_015723181.1:0-291 GCF_001515625.1 Sinocyclocheilus rhinocerous
AGTAAAACTTTTACTCTGAACCGTACTTTTACTCTGTAAATTTTATTCTGCTCACTATGTACCATAGAATGTAAAAAAAGATGGTCGACGCGTCTCCACTTCCTTTCATTATAGAAAAGTGAAGCCAAAACATCCCAGTATGGCCACTGTCATCTTGCGAAAATGATGTCATGAGTCTGTGTAGTAGTGATTGTGAGGTGGAGGCGCAGTATCAAAGTCCCACCCAAACTCCCGCAGACCCAATCACTCTGTTTTTATGGCATCAAATAATGAACTAAAAGCAAACTTATT
>NW_015723182.1:0-291 GCF_001515625.1 Sinocyclocheilus rhinocerous
CATGGTGGTGTGGTTTCTTTCATTTACAATCAATTCCTAATTAACAGTCATTGAGTTTAACATTGCTTAAATGCTAAATGGCCTACTAAAGATCATACACATTTTTCAGTTACTTTCAGAACAGTATTTTATCACTGAGTCACACTTTAACAAGCACACTTCGGGTGAATGGCTTGTCAATAAACTTCTCATTTACTGACTGCATGCTGCACTATGGGCTGAGCATCTCTAGAAACATATATATATAAAAAAAATTAACAGCCAATTAAGGCTTGCATTTAGGCAGACTAA
>NW_015723183.1:0-291 GCF_001515625.1 Sinocyclocheilus rhinocerous
CATTTCCAGACTTGCTTTTTAGACAGATGTGTTCAATAAAAATCAGCATGGAAGGAAAGGCAGACTCGGAGGTGTGGACAGATATCATGCACTGTTAGAATGGGAAGAGACTAATAAAGAATACAATGGACTCAATATAAACTTTGATACAAACACTCTGATTACTTACAATGGGCACACTCTGCATGAGAGCTGAAGCAATGGCCAATGCAGAATTTTTGCACGTGTACACTTGTACAAGATCACATGAATTTGCTGAAATTGTATGAATTATTACTACTTTGACGTAGC
>NW_015723184.1:0-291 GCF_001515625.1 Sinocyclocheilus rhinocerous
CAGCCAAAGGATAATAATCTCCCACCCACTCAGTTTCCATAGAGCTTTGAGTCTCCTCTGAAATCTGCCAGTGTTCATACGTTAACAGTTTTAAAGCTCATACTTTTGTAATCCTTTTGGTTTGCCTGAATGCAAATGCTAATATTAATGCAATTCATAAATGTCTCACTGATGAAACGGAGGCAGAGTGGATTTGTGCAAGTCGCTCATAAAACTTTTTACAATGAATTTACAAAGAACAAATGTCTTAGTAAATCGATATATCAGTTAAACTTTCCTGAATATTTCCTC
>NW_015723185.1:0-291 GCF_001515625.1 Sinocyclocheilus rhinocerous
CACAATTTGTGTTGAAATATGTGTGAAAGTGTTCCTTTACATTATTATGTTTATTTGGTTATTCGGTTGTGTCAATACATTTAAAAATTTGAGCTGTGTGGCTTGTAGTCGATGTCTATTAGCTTAGCATATATATTAGTGGACTCCTAGACATTAGTGACAATATATATAAAAAAACAAAACAAAAAAAAAAGGAAACCTATATGACTTTTTTTCTTTTGTGGAACACAAAAGAAGATATTTTGAAAAATGTTGATGACCAAACAGTTTTGCTTCCTATTGACAGAAGAA
>NW_015723186.1:0-291 GCF_001515625.1 Sinocyclocheilus rhinocerous
CCTGTTAGTATCCAGCCTGAGGTCTCAGATAGTTGTCATGCCAACGCAGAAGCAGCACTCACTCAGCCAATCAGAGTATGAATCAGACGAATACACCTCCAGTCCATCCTGAAGATTCCACACAGCAGACTGCACACATGCGGGCAAATCAACAGTCGGTTGCCTCTTAAAGGTGAAGGTTGGCATTTCTGTGCATATAAAGGAACTTAGGGGTGGTGGAAAAATTGGTTCACTTATTAATCACAGTTCTATCTTCTGCTGATTCGAATTGATTCACAAATTAAAAAAAAA
>NW_015723187.1:0-291 GCF_001515625.1 Sinocyclocheilus rhinocerous
GCCCGCTATTCTGGCCGAAACCAATGGTGGGTCTGCCATACTGGACGCCTTGGAACTGACTTTAAAGCTCTGGACAAGACCGACATGACGTGAGCAGGTTCTGGCTTGGCAGGTGTGACGTGAGCAGACTCTGGAAGATCAGCTGAGATGTGATGAGGCCCTGGAGGTTCAGCTGTGACGTGACTAGACTCAGGAAGATCAGCTGTGACGTGACTTGACTCTGAGATGACAGCTGTGATGTGACAAGACTCTGGAATGGCGGCCATGACAGGATGAGACTCTGAAATGGCA
>NW_015723188.1:0-291 GCF_001515625.1 Sinocyclocheilus rhinocerous
CAGGCCTGTGTTTAACTGTGGCGGTGATCTGGTTGGAGACTCAGGCTTTGTGGGCAGTGAAGGATTCCCATCGTTCTACAAACCCAACAGCAAATGTACCTGGTACATCACAGTGAGTTCACTTTGAGTTCACACTTCACACATTGTATCCCGGAATAAAAGCCTTTAAGTAGCTCCGTCTCTTTCTACTAGGTTCCAGAGGGCAATGTAGTCATGCTGTCCTTCAGGATTTTTGACCTGGAGGCTGATCCTCTCTGCCGCTACGACTATGTGGATGTGTATAACGGACAC
>NW_015723189.1:0-291 GCF_001515625.1 Sinocyclocheilus rhinocerous
CATTTTTGCCCCGATTGCATTGTTTTACTACATACACAATCATTTAAAGTATAAAACATTGTTATTTACAATACTTTTATTTTTAGGGGGGGACAACCCTCAGATAGGGGGGAGCTGTCGTGATTTCCGCCTATGCCCAACAGCAATGCTGTGATTGAGAATCAGGGTTATTCCATCAAATACTGATTTCTGAATTCTTCCTGAGTTTTAACTCAGGAACATTAGCCATGTGTTTTTAAACAATTAATATGAACTTGTTTTCTGTGCATTATTTGAGGTCCGAAAGCATTT
>NW_015723190.1:0-291 GCF_001515625.1 Sinocyclocheilus rhinocerous
GTCCCGAAGGGTAGTTTAACAGAGCTATTACAATCATTATATAATCTTCGAAGAGATTCGAACTCCACGGATAAAATTGTTGCCAAAACCAAAGAAATCAAGAACTTCAAATAAAAATTTGTGGTTTACAGTATTGAATGCTTTATAATAATCTATTAAAAAAAATTTAACTATCATCATTTAAAAGAAATTTGTAGTCAATCAAATCTAATATTAATCGAATATTATTGCCAATATATCTACCATGTAAGAAGCCAGATTGACAATCATCTATAATTTCATTTAAAACTA
>NW_015723192.1:0-291 GCF_001515625.1 Sinocyclocheilus rhinocerous
CATTAAATATAGTTAACAAATGGAACCTTATTGTAAAGTGTTACCCAACAATTTTTAATTCAACCATAATTTATTTGTAAAACATATAAGAACACACATACTGTATAAATATTAAATTACGTGTGTATTATATATTATGTGTATATTATATTATATTATATTATCTTGTCTCCTCTCCAAATCCAAAAAAAAAAAAAAAAGATATTGAATAGCACATCATTCTAAGATAAGATTAAACTATGACTTGGTAAAAGCATTTTGCTTCCAACTTCAATTCCACAGTACATATCC
>NW_015723193.1:0-291 GCF_001515625.1 Sinocyclocheilus rhinocerous
CCTTTTTTTTTTTTTTTTAACAAAACCCCCAGGAAAGCAAAAAGGAGAGGTCTCTTTGGGAAGAAACATGAGAGAAATAAATTGCAAATGCAATTAAAAGAAAAAATTTGATAAATAATGAGATATTGTTGATCAAAAACTGTTGAGCAGCTGTTATTACACCACTATAGCATATATTCATATTTTGAATTAAATGTTATTTTTAATATTTTCAGTGTTCATTTTAATTTGAGCTTAAGTTTTAGTAATTTTGGTATGTCCTTTAATAATTTTTACTAGTTTTTAAATTTT
>NW_015723194.1:0-291 GCF_001515625.1 Sinocyclocheilus rhinocerous
CAGGCCATCCAAGATGTACAGTATAATTTTGTTTCTTCATCCGAACAGATTTGGATAAATTTAGCATTACATCACCCGTCTTAGTGGTAACACATTACAAGTAACACAAGCTACAATATCAGATTACTTTTTTTTTTTTCAATTAACTAAAGTTACGCATTAATTTTTTATTTAGAAGGAAATATCTGAGTTAATTTTTCAAATAAGTAATGCCAGATACTTTGTTTTCCCATGTATAGACTGCAATGGTGGAGGTAACGAATTACAACTACTCACGTTACTGTAATTAAG
>NW_015723195.1:0-291 GCF_001515625.1 Sinocyclocheilus rhinocerous
CCAACTTTGGGTCAAATAAGGACTAACCCAACTTTTGGGTTAAAAAACTAATTGAAAAAATTAACCCAACAGTTGGGTTAGTCCACATTTGACCCAAAGTTGAAACAACCCAGCATGTTAAAACATTCCATGAACAATCTATAAATAATGTTTTAAGAACATTATTAATTAAAGAACAGATAACCTTGAGCAAACATTCCATTAACGTTACTGCAAGAATGCTTGTTCTGAATGAATCTCGCCAGAACCTGACAGCTGCGAGTATATTAAAGAAAATTAAGGACATTCATA
>NW_015723196.1:0-291 GCF_001515625.1 Sinocyclocheilus rhinocerous
CCGTTCATCAGTCAAGCCCGCCGGCCGCGGCTCACTCAAGTCCGCTGGCCGCTCCGTTGTCAAGCCCGCTGGCCGCTGTACCCCTAAGCCCTCAGCTGACAGCTGCTGTCACCCTCACCCCTAACCAAGGAAGGAATCTGAGGAGGAAAAGGTTGTCAGCTCCAGCCACAGAGCTTGCTCCGGTGTCGGTTCCAGCCCCAGAGCTCGCTCCAGTATCAGCTCTAGCCCCAGACCAGAGTCGAGAGATGGCTCTAGCCCCAGACCAGAGTCGAGAGATTGCTCGAGCCCCAG
>NW_015723197.1:0-291 GCF_001515625.1 Sinocyclocheilus rhinocerous
CTATTATATTAAAATAGAATTAAACAAAAGAAGCAAAGAACATATGATAAACATCAAAAACATAAATGACACAAACAGGAAATATTCAGCCATGGTTTTGGACAACAACTTATAAAATTGGCATATAAAATGTGAAAGCCTTCCTTAATCTGAAATTTATGAAAAACACTCTTGACCTGTTCACCATATCATTTAAAATTCACCTACAGTATGTTATATACAGTAACTGACTCATGCCTTTGTTAATGTTAATGTGGTTTTATTGTGTTTTATATTGGAGGACACAATTCA
>NW_015723198.1:0-291 GCF_001515625.1 Sinocyclocheilus rhinocerous
CTAAAATTTATCGTGCAAATAAAATATTAATATTCTCTATGTATAATAATTTATAAACGAAATAACGGCAATTGGCCAATCAGAGTGTTAAAAATCACTAAGATTTTAAAAATCTTTATATGATATAGTTAAGTAATATCACAGAAGGATCAGCACGTGTGCGTGATCGCAGACGTTAAATTAATTTTATACAGCAGTTCAACAGACAAGAAATTAATTCAATTAATCATTCATTAAAACAGATCACCACCTACTGGCGGTTTTAGTGTCATATTTATTTATCCATGACAA
>NW_015723199.1:0-291 GCF_001515625.1 Sinocyclocheilus rhinocerous
CTATAATGGCAAACCTAAATGTATTTTAGTCAAAACTGGCCAACCTTAAATGCATTTTGATCGAAAATAGCAAAAACTAAATGCATTTTGGTCTATAATGGCCAACCCTAAATGCACTGCATTGCAAAAAACTAAATACAAATTGCAAAAAACTAAATAAAAAGGATGTAAGATGATTCCAGAGTACATGTGTGACAGAGAGAGCGAGAGGAAGAGGAGCTCTCTTGCGTCTCCAAGCCTCAGTGTCTCAGTGAGTAACATGTCTGTGACAGTAAGGCCATCATCTGCAGA
>NW_015723200.1:0-291 GCF_001515625.1 Sinocyclocheilus rhinocerous
TGTTTGGGCTCCTCTGGGCTCTTTACATTGCCGTAACTTAAGTCTGTTTATAAAATGTCCACCTTGTCCTGTCTTTGGACCCTTTTTAATAATTCATCTGTCATCTTGGTTTACGGCACGTATAGTCAGGCTAGGTTCTTTAGGATGTCCCGCAGCAAGGTGAGTCGAACTTCAGGTGAGTCGAACTTTACTCCTTCAGAAAACCAGCCTGCTTCTCCTGATCTCTTTCTCACCTAAAAAACACTTGTGCCGTCTGAAAAATGTCATTTAGTGGTCAGCCTGACCAAGCAA
>NW_015723201.1:0-291 GCF_001515625.1 Sinocyclocheilus rhinocerous
CTCACAATTTCCCAAAAAGCTTGCCATAACTAGTAAATGTTAATTCTTACTTAATTTACATGACGTCCAGGTCTGTAAATCACACTTTCATGCTTAGGATACCTCATATTTTCCTAAATGGATTCCTGATTCTTCAAAGAAAAAAAAATAAGATAAGAAATATATTTATTTTTAGCTCATATAATACTTGAACTACTGATCTTGCCATTTGAGGACAAAATAGATCTATGTAAACAAATATTTCATCACAATTCACACACATATTCACAATGCCAGACACAAACTTGTCAC
>NW_015723202.1:0-291 GCF_001515625.1 Sinocyclocheilus rhinocerous
ACAAAAGTGTTGCGTTTATAATTTTGTTCAGTGTATAAATATATACATGCATACATGTATAAATAAATAAATGTAATACGTATTTATATATAAATACTTGTTTTTATTAGTGATTAAAATATTATTGTTATATATTAATGGTGTGTTTTTTAAATTAACATTTTAATAATAAAAATAGAATCAAAAATACGAAACCAATGTACTGACTCCAACTTTTGCATGCCATATATATATATATAACATTTAGAATGTTACAGAAGATTTCTATTTCAAATAAATGCTGTTCTTTTG
>NW_015723203.1:0-291 GCF_001515625.1 Sinocyclocheilus rhinocerous
AAAACTCCAATAAAGACTCACCCTCCTGTTGCTTTCTAGAAAAAAATGCCTCCTGCAACGAGACATATGACTGTGAGCAACCATACAATTCCCGCAACACGGAAATGATTTTATCTGGATCATTCCGCTCGATCTCTGAACGATACCTAATCTCTTCCCTTGCCTCCCCCTCTAACTGGTCAAACAAGAAGAAAGCCTGGTCTGAAACAGACAGGTGGCGAGCCTGCATACAAGCTCGGGCCTCTTCAACCCACTCATCAATACTCAGACCAACCCTGCCATTAACTTTTG
>NW_015723204.1:0-291 GCF_001515625.1 Sinocyclocheilus rhinocerous
GGCTGAAGAGTGATTAAGTTTATTCCCCTATATGCCTTCATCAGTGAGATATTTCATTTACTTACTGCCAACTGAATAAAGCATGCGGAATGAGACAGCATGATGCACAAAACCAGCACATATGTCTTCATTTCTGAGGCTTTATTTCCTCTCTCTGTCCTGACGGTTTTCAAAGCTGTGGACTATATTGATTCGGCTTCCCTTTCCCCTGGTTAAGATAGAATAGTGAATGAATGTGCATTAGGGGGGTGAGGGGAGGTGGAAGGATTAGGATGATTTCATTAGTCCTCC
>NW_015723205.1:0-291 GCF_001515625.1 Sinocyclocheilus rhinocerous
TGGTCGACTCTCTGTTGTTGTGTCATGCTGGTTAGGCTGCTCAAAGAAACAGCAATGTTATTGTAAGCCTGACTGATGGCTGCTCTCAACAACTCCATGCCTCACGGAGGGGAAACACGGCTAAATAACACAGTAGTTAGAACACTAATACATAGGCTATATAATACATATGTTTACCTTTGTCTGTGTCTACAAATGCCTCTTATGTAAATGACCAATGGTCACACACACAAGCAACCTAAGAGCCATCTTAAATTTCTGAAATCATTACTTACTTAACATACAGACAAC
>NW_015723206.1:0-291 GCF_001515625.1 Sinocyclocheilus rhinocerous
TCTGTTAGTTTCCTCTGAGGTGGAGAATGAACTCAATGTTCACCTTTTCACAAGTCAGGATCCGGTCAGACTAGAAACAGAGACACAGTGTTCTATGTAATTGCATTTAACACACGTTTGCTTCTTTTAAAATATATTATATTATTCAGGCTGGCATTCATCAGATATAACATGTGTATTATAGTTTTTATTAGAAAAATGACATTCAATACATAAGACGTTAAATAAGTGTAGCAGGTGTTGATTATAAATTGTGTTTTATTGTAAATTCACTCAAAATCCTTGTGTTTT
>NW_015723207.1:0-291 GCF_001515625.1 Sinocyclocheilus rhinocerous
AACAGACAAAGCAATAGTGAGCACATAATAAAAACAGTTACTCACTTGTGTGCTGTGATATTACTGTCGGATCCAATATAGTTGCGGAGTATCATCTTTTAGTTTTAATCTTTCTGAAAATCCTGTGTCGAGTTGTGCCTTGTTTGTAAACGAATCTGCAGTAAAATAAAGAGAACAAAGGACCAATTTTTACTGACGCGGTCTGGATCTTCATTAAAAATAAAGTCCATCTGGTCTTTCCTAATATTGGGATCAGAAGGAAGGCAATGCAAAGACTGTGTTTTTCCACAA
>NW_015723208.1:0-291 GCF_001515625.1 Sinocyclocheilus rhinocerous
CTTGAATAAATTGACATTTTTATTTGATACATTGCTTTTTTATTGCTAAATTAGGCCATAATTTGATTTAAAAAATGAAAATCAAGGCAAATGCTTCTCACAGTCAAATCCATCTAAAACCTCAAAAGCAATTCCAACTAAAAAAAGGCTTGTATCTGACAACAACATTTGACCATGGTTACGGATAATTTCTCTGAAATGACTTTTTGAAACTAGTCTTCTGTAGACTGACATAAGAAAACCAAAAGTTCTTGAAAATGGCAAGTTTCTAAGGTAAAATTGGTCCATAAT
>NW_015723209.1:0-290 GCF_001515625.1 Sinocyclocheilus rhinocerous
AAATAGAAATCTTTTCTAACAATGTAAGTCTTTACTATCACTTTTAAAAAAAATTCAATTTAACACGTCCTTTCTGAATAAAAGTATTACTTTCTTTAAAAAAAAAAAAGAAAGAAAAAGAAAAAGAAAAAAAATGATTTACCCCCAAATTTCTATTTTGATTAAACACTGTTCTTTTAAAAACTTTATTTATCAAAGAATCCTGAAAAAGTATCACAGGTCCCAAATTTATCACGTTTATCATCAGTATCATGTGACACTGAAGACTGGAGTAATGATGCTGAAAATTC
>NW_015723210.1:0-291 GCF_001515625.1 Sinocyclocheilus rhinocerous
AATGAGAAAGTATCAAGTAGACATTACAAATTGTAGCTTTAAAAAATAAATATTTTACTTGATTCAAAATAAAATGTATTACACAAACATTTAGGCTGCAACAGCCTAACATAAACTATGGAACATAGAAGATAATTTGAGAAACATCTCAGTATTTTTTGTTATAATATTATATATTGTTTTGACTTACAATGAAAGTCATTAGTAACCAAAACAGCTTTGTAAAAAAATCAGCACTCGTGTGATATATATATAAATATGAGACAAAACTCATACAGGGGCATTTTTTGC
>NW_015723211.1:0-291 GCF_001515625.1 Sinocyclocheilus rhinocerous
ACACGCAGACACGCTTCTGGAAGAGGTTTGGTGTCTTTGCGAAACCCAGTCAGAGGGTGGCGCTATAATGTTGAATAACAGGATCTTAATACACAGGCACAGAATGTTCTCTTATTCTGTATTCTTATTATGTCTCGTCTACAGTCTGTGCATAAGCATTCAAGAAAGTTTTTTTCATTGTATTCTGTACATGATACTTACGCATGACAATTAATGACTTGAACTTCACACTTGAAGAAGCTGGGTAAAAAAAATATTTAATGTTCTATTTAATAGTTCGCACAAAATTTC
>NW_015723212.1:0-291 GCF_001515625.1 Sinocyclocheilus rhinocerous
TGCCGAATATCACACTGGAGATCAATGAGAAAAAGAAGAAAGCTCTAGAGGAAAACATTGGAAAAGTTGCCTTACTGTCTGCTTTGGTGGCTACAGTC
The DNA here is from genome assembly GCF_001515625.1 of Sinocyclocheilus rhinocerous. Classification (NCBI taxonomy): domain Eukaryota; kingdom Metazoa; phylum Chordata; class Actinopteri; order Cypriniformes; family Cyprinidae; genus Sinocyclocheilus; species Sinocyclocheilus rhinocerous. Next base: position 99 of record NW_015723212.1, read on the forward strand.
CCTTTACCTGGTCTTTCAGTTGCTGTTGATTTTGCCATTGTTAAAAAGGAGATAGAAACGTACTACAGTACCTTTGGTCTAGATGATCCATCCCTGCAGAAACTCTGTGAAAGATCTGGAAAGACCATTGACGAATTCAAAAGTCTAATGAAGTCGCCACTGATTGGTGGGATAAACCCAGCTTCAATATTAT
>NW_015723213.1:0-291 GCF_001515625.1 Sinocyclocheilus rhinocerous
GAAAATCCAGCTCCTGGATAGCTTGGATGACAGAATTGTTAAGGATTTGCGGCTGTCAAGTTATAGTACTGCTGAAGATGTGTTTAGAGTGTTGGAGAACCGATATGGAAATAAGATAACAATCGCCATGGAAATCATTGAAGAACTGGAAAGGATTCTTGTAAAAGATAACCAACCCAGAAAAGTGATAGACTTGATCCAGACTGTTGAAAAAGCTCTTTCCGACCTGACAGATCTTGGGAACACTGGTGCGATCAAGAACCCTCTCGTAATCAAATCTATTGAGAGTAA
>NW_015723214.1:0-291 GCF_001515625.1 Sinocyclocheilus rhinocerous
CTGTGGAAAACCAGTCCTCCACCTCTAGCTGCTCCAAAGGAAGCACTACTGCCTCATTTGCGAAGGACTGAAAATCAGCTGGCACAGAGCTTTGAGAAATCCCAAGTTTACAAGTCTGAGATGAACAAGCTGCTAGAATCAGGCTATGTGAAGAAAATTCTCAAATCCACAGCTGTACAGACTCCAGGATGGTACATTCCACACCACATGGTCCACCACAATGGGAAAGAACAGGATTGTATTCAGTTGTTCTTTCAACTTCCAAGGGCTGAGCTTGAATGAATATCTTCT
>NW_015723215.1:0-291 GCF_001515625.1 Sinocyclocheilus rhinocerous
CGATGACTTGAACATGAACATAGTCAAAATTCTTGGGGGGGAAAAAACTTTGCATAATATTTTATAATTATTTCCTAAAAAATAAGTGACAGAGTTTGAAATTATTATAATTTATAAGTGTTTTGAAACCGTTGGAAGTTGCCAAATGGAAGTCTTTTGGTGCAACCAACATGCAATGAAACTAAATGAAGCAAGAAATGAAATCAAAGAGAAATCAAGTTGTCAAGGTCAGCAAGTTTCCTAAAATATCAGATAATATATTTATATTATATCAGATAAAATACTTTTTTT
>NW_015723216.1:0-291 GCF_001515625.1 Sinocyclocheilus rhinocerous
CGCACACTCAAGAAAGGTTGTATAATAAAACCTTGCAAATTGCAAGCAGGATAATTTTGTGTTTACTCTCAAATGCAAGATAGCGTTATAAACTATACGATTTGACGACAGTGTTTGTGAACATGTGTGTGTGTGTTTGTAAAGGTAGAGAGGGTGTATGTGGAGGGGGAGACACAGTGTTTTATGTTTCCGCTCACTAACCATCACTCTGCTCCTAATTGATAACCACTGGCATTTGATCAGGCAGTCTTCAAACAAGGAATCTATCTTTGTATTTTGTATAAGAAGACC
>NW_015723217.1:0-291 GCF_001515625.1 Sinocyclocheilus rhinocerous
ATCCACTCCAGCCGCCAAGGCGGCCAATAGACCGTGCAAAGCCCCCAGCTCACCTCGCTCGAGACCACCATCTTCCCGCACAAGACCCAGCTCTCCTCGAGCGCTGGGTCGCAGCAGCAGCAGGCCTTCAATGAGCCTGGGCCGAGTCCCAGTTCTCACCGCAGCAAAGACTCACTCGCTTCCCGCTTTGGCTCAGCCTTTCACCGCGGCTCTTCCGGCCGCAGCGCCATATGCAGCTGGGCCTCCAGCTCTCGTAGCAGATGCTAGCGCGAGGCTGCCTCCACTAGCGGC
>NW_015723218.1:0-291 GCF_001515625.1 Sinocyclocheilus rhinocerous
CGTCAACACCGTCTATCGCGGCAAGCCTAATGCGCTGCTTCGTAGATCATCTGCAAGTTTTGGTAGTTTTAGCTGAAGTCCAGTTGTTGCAATTGAATGCTTATTGAATACTATTACCAACCACCATTATACTCTTAGAAGCTGTGAATGAAGAGTTTGGGTTTGTTGGCATAAAATATGTGTGTGTGGTCTGTATTTTTTACCATGATTTAGAAGTGTTCATAAAAAGGTTTGTTGTGTCATTAATCCTGGTTTGATGGAACATTTAGGTCATTATAATAAGCTGAGGTC
>NW_015723219.1:0-291 GCF_001515625.1 Sinocyclocheilus rhinocerous
CTTAAAGGGGATGTCTAATGCTATTTCATGCATTCTGACTTATTTCACTGTTAAAGAGTTCGATTCTCAAACTAAACATAGCCAAAGTTTAAAAAAATAAGTTGGACGTATAACGGAGTATTTCTATGGCCCTGTATGATGTCATAAAAAGCGGAACGCTACGCAAAGCTGCGTGTGCTCGTGACTCTTTAGCTCCGCCCATGGCACGCCTCCAGGAGCTCGACTGTTTTCAGAGAGAAGTGCTACAAGCTGTATCTGTCTTTTATAAATCTGATAAAACTAAAGACTCTT
>NW_015723220.1:0-291 GCF_001515625.1 Sinocyclocheilus rhinocerous
CTTGAAACTTTCTGCCTCATCCACACTCAACTCTAAATTAACTTCTGCCTCTGTCTATTGAAAATAAAATAGTGTTTGAAACGTGTACATACAGGGAATAGTGACATACACAAAAAAAAAAGAAATTAAGTACACTGCTGGACAATAGCCAATAATTTGTATCCTAAACTATTTTTTAACACTTATTATGGGGAAAACATATTCAGTATTAAAGGGACAGTTCACCCAAAAATTAAAATTACCCCTTAATTTACTCACCCTCAACCCATCCTAGGTGTATATGACTTTCTT
>NW_015723221.1:0-291 GCF_001515625.1 Sinocyclocheilus rhinocerous
GCAGGATAATCAGTTTGATTAATATACCTCCGCGGAACAATACCATTCATAGTCTGTTTGTTTTATCCTAATCACACATCATTTCACTCAACAAAAAATCTCTTATTTTCCCAAATAACATCCACCTTTCATGCTGGCAGGGGGCTTTTCTATGAAAGTCTGATAAAGCAAACAGTGCTACACTGACAGGCTTTGTGTCGTTTCCAAAATGAATTGTTGTCTCAACACTCTTGACCCTAAAACTGACAAACATTATGAATCAGTAATTGTCTTTGTGCATTTGTGAGAGTA
>NW_015723222.1:0-291 GCF_001515625.1 Sinocyclocheilus rhinocerous
CACTAATGTTCCCTACACTTAGAGATTAAATCGCTTGCTGCACAAACCCATTTGAGAGCACAAGGAAGGTGAGGGGGATAATCAGCACAGGCACTGGGCCGTGTTTCCTAAATGCGCTCCCAAACATTACTGTGCACGGGCATAAAATTAGCGTCGGGACCTTAAAACGCTGACATTTCGCATGACTTTTGGGAAAGTGACACCATCATATTTTCTTGTAGGATATCATTAAATTTCAACTGCCCTGTGGCAGAGACTTTCCATTAATAACCAATTCTGTGTGTCACTCCG
>NW_015723223.1:0-291 GCF_001515625.1 Sinocyclocheilus rhinocerous
CTGTGCTACTTATGACTGCTTTTGTGCTGCAGGGTCACATATGTCTCCTCTCTCTCCTCCAGATACGAGCGTCTGGAAGAGCAACTCAATGACTTGACAGAACTCCATCAGAACGAGATGAGCAATCTGAAACAGGAGCTGGCCAGCATGGAGGAGAAAGTGGCGTACCAGTCGTACGAGAGAGCGCGAGACATCCAGGTGACCACCAATAACGAAGAGTGCGCAAATGTGCACATGCTGTATTGTACACCGACTAATAAATTACAGAACGTTTAACAAACACTGAGGAAT
>NW_015723224.1:0-291 GCF_001515625.1 Sinocyclocheilus rhinocerous
AAGATTTTGATAGTTTGTAATGTAAAACACCGATATCTTTCTAGCGTATAACAGACTACTTACATAAAATGCATTTTAATTTTAGTTGCCACTCTATATCGCCCAATAATATGGCATAGTAAGATTATATGTAATGTTTTTATTTTGGAAGGCAAAGCGTATAATGCAGTCGGTACAATGATGATTGAGTGATGGACAAATAAACATTCCTCAAAAGCCTGACATATTTAATACTTACATTTTAATGCGTTTTTTTCTAAGAAATTATGTATGGGTAATCAAGTAAACCTA
>NW_015723225.1:0-291 GCF_001515625.1 Sinocyclocheilus rhinocerous
AAAAGAAACACAATAGAAAAACAATAACAAAATACAACCAAAAATGATAAACAACTCTCTAAAATACAATTAAACAACAGATTATACAAAATTATAATAAGTGAATAAAAATGATATGTTAATGCCTGTCGTCAGCCACTTTCTGATTGGCCGCTGGCTCTTTCAGCTGTATTCTGATTGGCCACTGACTCTTTCAGCTGCATTCTGATTGGCCGCTGGCTCTTTCAGCCATGTTCTAATTGGCCGCTGGCTCTTTCAGCCACATTCTGATTGGCCACTGGCTCTTTCAGC
>NW_015723226.1:0-291 GCF_001515625.1 Sinocyclocheilus rhinocerous
TAAAACATTTCATAGGGCCCTAAACATTTATTAAAAGTTTAACAGGTTTTGTTAAACTTTTAATAAATTGATATGAAAATGTATAAGTTTCATGATTTGAATTAATTAGACATGCTTTTTAATTAATAAAATTTAATTCAACTATTAAAAAGGAGTCGAGAAAAATTTAAACGGAATTTGGAAAACAATAAAACGGATTTCATTCCACTACTTTATTCTTTTAAATGGATACATTAATCGTGTTTTTTATTTATTTTTTTATTAAAGTGGAAATCAGTTTACTAAATAATG
>NW_015723227.1:0-291 GCF_001515625.1 Sinocyclocheilus rhinocerous
TAAAGGGTTGGTAGAATAATAATACTGTAAAACAACAGAAAAAAATATTCTGGAGGTCCATGTAATCCTTTAAAAACCATTAACCAAACCTTATTAAACTCTCAAATCAACAGGAAGCCAGTACTGAAGAGATACTGGAATGCTTTGTCATGACAATCTGGACAAATTAAAAGCATGAAGCATGTTTCCAAGTCTTGGAAGCTTTTCATTTTAGCAATTTTTTTAGCAACTTTGAAGTGTCATAGAGAGATACAACCGAGGGTCATCAACACAAGAATGGCTTGGCCCACC
>NW_015723228.1:0-291 GCF_001515625.1 Sinocyclocheilus rhinocerous
GCGTATTTTACAACCGTGTCTAAATTAAGAATATTTATGTCGTCGTGGTTAAATCCAAAGCATATGTAAAGAGGCCTCTTTGTTATTTAAACAAGCTTCTTAAAAGAAAGCGTAACAATACGGCTGTAAAGACCTCGACTCAGATTACATCTGTGTAAACATCCCCACTATGTTCTCCGGTACAATTTCTGCAAGTTAGAATAGGAAAGATAGACGGTCGTGATCCTTGTAGCCAAAACACTGTGTACACAAAACACTGTGAAATAAAACAAGTCTAGATCATATTTAAAA
>NW_015723229.1:0-291 GCF_001515625.1 Sinocyclocheilus rhinocerous
AGAGTAACGCTGCGTGTTTCTAAGCATTTCAGGGGACCTTTAATCGCTGCCGTTCATCAGGCTCCTGACAGGAGTGGGTGTGTGAGAGGAGGGGTGCCGCGGACCAGGGAACATGAGCTGCTGTGATGAAGCCCCCTACCTGGACCCCTCCTTTCTGAACACTGCCCTTCCTTCACAATTCCCCGCACAACGAAGACACCATATCCCCTGTTTATTTTGGACACTATCTCCCCTTGGACACTTTATTCCAGTTTTGGACATTTTATGTTTTATTTTCTGTTAAATAAAAGC
>NW_015723230.1:0-291 GCF_001515625.1 Sinocyclocheilus rhinocerous
TAATTGAAAACGGATTTGGAATGGACGGAAGATACCCTGATTCAGCAGGCAGGTGACTTTAATTTATAGTAAAATCATTGCTCACCATTCTGGCTGATTTTCAGGGAAATGGGATGGACACAAAAACGGCCCTTTTTTCTAAAAGGAAAGCACATGGCATGCATGTAAAATTGAACGACAATGTAGGCAATCACAGTACGGCTGATTAAAAAATTAGGATCTAAAAACAAAATTGGTGAAAAATAGGTGTGAACTTCTTCACACACTTATCAGTTTTGGAACCAACTAACA
>NW_015723231.1:0-291 GCF_001515625.1 Sinocyclocheilus rhinocerous
CCGACAAGCATTATGGAAGTTGCCTAAATGCGATTTGAATAAGGGTCCTAAACAACAGTGGCACATAATGAGTACCCCTAAAATATACACACATTAAGTGCTATATTGAATACTACAATACAGTGATATCAGATCATTGTTATTTCTTGTAATTGGGACCCTATGATATTTAAAGATGCTTATTAGTACAGTGTTTTTAGGATTACAAGCCCAAAAGGTAACAGTTTTGTGTGTGCAAAAGGGTAACGCACCATCATTGAATATTTCTTGCATATTTTTAACAAGTCAGGA
>NW_015723232.1:0-291 GCF_001515625.1 Sinocyclocheilus rhinocerous
ATGTAACAAATTTTAAATATCAACAAAAACAAATGTATACAAATCGAATCAGTTAAAGAATTGCTTCATTCTACTATTGTTAACGTATAGAGGGATAAATGGAAAGAAACAGAGAGAGAGGGGCAGAGGAAGGAGAGGCAAAGAAAGAAAGAAGGGTTAGTTGAATAATTGATATTTGCTGAGAGCGATATGAGTTTTCTTAATGTGCCTTACAGCATTAGCTAAGAGTGCCACTGTTAGCGTCCAAATCCACAGGGCTGAAAACAGACAGAGTCTCAAAACACTTCAGCC
>NW_015723233.1:0-291 GCF_001515625.1 Sinocyclocheilus rhinocerous
CCTAATTTGATAATGCTGTCAGACACCAAAAAGAGCACATTCTCCTCTGCATATCTTGCCATTTTAAATGCATGATTTGAGATGTCCTTCATGTCTGTAGCTCAGGACGTAACAGTTCAGGACGAGTTACGCAGAAAAGTAAAAAAACAAAAAACTTAAGAGTTTAAGGTTTGTTTCAATCACTAAGCCTCAGTACAGGCAGCAGTTATAGTTCTGCTTGCCTTAGTGAACACTTTCAGCTCTAGTTGACTTTGGTGTTTTCTGAAAGACAGAAAACACTGAGCTTCAGAA
>NW_015723234.1:0-291 GCF_001515625.1 Sinocyclocheilus rhinocerous
CTGTTTAATATACTTGGCCAAAATCTCATGATATAAACGATGAAGTGCTATATGCACAGGATATTTAAAATGTACAAAAGTATATTGGCTACAACTAGACAGAAAATAGCCTACTTCTCCGCTCTTCAAACACAAAAAACATCAGCCGTTACAGACATAGTGTTTGAGTAAAGAAAACGCTGTACTCTTCAAACATAGTTACTTATTTACCCTTGCATTGCAAACAAACGGAGATCTGTCTGTGCATGGCGTGTCAATCTGAATGGAGGCGGGGTGAAGTTATGAGGTTTC
>NW_015723235.1:0-291 GCF_001515625.1 Sinocyclocheilus rhinocerous
ACACAAATGTCTCTTATCAGCGTCTGGTGTCCTATCAGCAGAATATGGCTCATAACAGCCGGGATTAATACTGTAAGAATGGAAGTTATTACTCACCTTCACAGTGTCCAGTAAAAGACAGACGCCACAAGTGCTGTGTAGCACCTGTTGCACTTTAAAAACACTGTGGTTTGTTGTATGACACTATTAGGGCTAATATTGTTGTGATCATTAATCTTGCTTGTAAAACGAAGTGCACTTAATAGTATCGAATGTGCACTTGCAGTGTGCTTCAAATCATAAATGCATTTT
>NW_015723236.1:0-291 GCF_001515625.1 Sinocyclocheilus rhinocerous
GAAAGCATATCAGAAACTCATAAAGCACATTATGATGTAAAGTCACATAACCGACCTGAAACACGTTAATCACGCAGCGGCTGAAAGAAAACTCTGCGTTACTTCCGTCGTGCGCTCTGCGCGGGTGACGCAGCAACATATGACGCACTTCCGCCCCCTGCTGGACTGGAGCGCCAACGTCGCTGGATATGACTTCAGTTTAATGATGAAAATGAGCGGCATTGACTGACAAGAGGATGATTGTACAAAAATGGGTACTACAACAATCACAGACATTATTAGTTTAGTCCG
>NW_015723237.1:0-291 GCF_001515625.1 Sinocyclocheilus rhinocerous
GGCCACTAGGCGTTAACAATGGCCCTGCGGTTAACAGTGAAATCTCCAACCATAATGACCATGAAACTAGTTCCATTAATGACTTGCAAGAGTTTCAACTCAATTATACTCATGACGTCCATTTAATAATCTTGGTGCAACAATTTAAATCTTAACAGGAATGAAGTCTATAGAGATACGCATGCTAAAATGAATCTAAATCAGTCTGTAAATCAGGCCATCCAAGATGTAATTTGTTTCTTCATTAGATTTGTAGAAATGTAGCATTGCATCAGTGTCTCAGCAATGGAT
>NW_015723238.1:0-291 GCF_001515625.1 Sinocyclocheilus rhinocerous
TACTGTTCTAGACATTTTAGCTTTATTAAATGGTTTGGAAGTAGTTTGAGCAACTAAGAATATTCACTGGATGCAAGAGTTATTATTAACTGGCACTAAATGTCAAAATGCCCCACTTTTTTCTTCCTGGAAAGCCAGCCTGTGAATTTTGTAAGCAATTTTGACATGTATTCAGAACCTTGTTGTCAAAGTTACACCAAACTAAGCTTTGGTCAAAAAGTTATTTGAAACATTTATTGACTTTGGTACAAGACTGTTCAAAGCCATCATTACACAAATTCAATAAAAAAA
>NW_015723239.1:0-291 GCF_001515625.1 Sinocyclocheilus rhinocerous
GGGGACACCACTGGAATCAGAAAACGAACCTGGGTGGCAACAGGACTCTCGGGTAAGAGACAAATCATAATCTTCAAAAGAATTTGGGTTTTTGAAATTAGAATTGGAATTAAGATAAGGGGGATAAACCATAGCGGTGTGTCTGGCTCTGTGGTATGCGTAAGGAATTGCGATCATGTGGAGAGATGCGACGCAGTTAATATATTTCTAGGGAGAAATTGAAACTGTGTCTGTGTCAAGGCAGCATGATCAAGAAGTTCCGGGAGAGATTGAGATTATGCGGGTACAGCA
>NW_015723240.1:0-291 GCF_001515625.1 Sinocyclocheilus rhinocerous
CGCAATTACAGTTTCAAGGGAATAATCGACAATTATGATTTTTGTTATAATCATGCAGCACTAATGTATCCTGATATGTAATTGCAACAATGTAGCATTTTAAAAACAAATAAAATGGCATTATTGTGAATACAGGTTTAACATGTACAATTCAGTTAAATTGTTCTTTGAGAAAATTAGTTTACTCTAACTTTGTTAGAATAGTTCACACAAAACTGAAATTTTGCTGAAATGTTACTCACCCAAAGGCCATCCAAAATGTAGATGAGTTTGTTTCTTCATCAGATTTGG
>NW_015723241.1:0-291 GCF_001515625.1 Sinocyclocheilus rhinocerous
TTAGAAGACACCATGGTTAGAGCAGACATTCCATCAACTATCTTCACTATCAGTGGTTGTGGACAACGGGAAATGAGGGATGTTGCTCCAGCAATGACATCATTGTCAGGTAAAGGTCCTAAAAAAAAGTTCATACCTCAGTGTTTTAATTGTTACCTAATGTGAAGATGTGTTTTATTAGTATTTGGATATCACCTCCATATGCTTTGTACAGAGTAGACTGCACAGAGCTCCTACCAGAGGCTTTCGGTTTGCGCACCACAAGCTCATCGACTGGTTTGGGAGTGATGC
>NW_015723242.1:0-291 GCF_001515625.1 Sinocyclocheilus rhinocerous
TATTATCTTTAATAATAACTTTATATTTAATCGACACATGATATACATGTTAATTAATTAATCTCATTAATTTGAAATTAGTTTGATCAATTAATGGGCACATTATGTAATAAGATGGAAAAAATAATCACTTGACAGCCCTATTTAAAACATAATAAATATTTAAAAATAAAAAACACCAATAAATGTTTTTTGCTTAAATTATGTAAATAATAATAATTTGCTGAAAATATTGTTCTTTGTGTTGTTTTAAGTTTGATCATCCGTTGCACATTAAAATGGTAGCCTAAT
>NW_015723243.1:0-291 GCF_001515625.1 Sinocyclocheilus rhinocerous
TAGAAAATACAGTCTGCATGGTTCTGTTACTGGCAGTTCTGTTCTGATTAAACTTGAACATCAAACTATCAGTTCTGAACTCATTAAAGGATAGCTTTGTAATAGGTATTTTATTATGAATTTTGCAGACCATAGTATTACAAATCCATCTGCTCAAAGGGATAATTCACCCAAAAATTAAATTTTGTCGTCATTTACTCATTTTCAAGTAGTTCCAAACCTGTATAAATTTATTTGTTCTAAAACTTATGCTCACATTCACTCATCACAATCAAAAGCATCTCTGCTTTA
>NW_015723244.1:0-291 GCF_001515625.1 Sinocyclocheilus rhinocerous
AATGTTCTGTATTTTCGTATTTGTGCATATTTCCCATTTATTTCCAGTGGCGGTCATTGGAAATAACAACACAAGTGAGACTATTTAATTTATTTTTACAACCATTTAGCTTTTCTGAATCAAGTCCACAATTTTTTTAGAGGCCACATACGGACTGCCATAAAAGTCATCACGTTTTGTACGATTCCGATGAAGTAGTGATTTAAAAAATTTCGAAACATTTTTTTTCGTTCTAAAATGATTGATCAACACCAGAGGGTTAAAGTTAAACCTCTCTGCCCACCATGTCTC
>NW_015723245.1:0-291 GCF_001515625.1 Sinocyclocheilus rhinocerous
CATATTTGCAGGAAATGCACTAAAACATCAGTCAGTAAGGTTTTTTAGAGCTTCTTTACCGTCACTATTGTGAGCGGTGGGATTAAATGGGTTAATACCGAGTTTCGGTACCCATTCCTACCCAGCACTGATATTGCTTAAATATTAGCACTTTAGGAAAGCCTCTTTATACAGCATAATAATAATAAATGCATTAATAGCAATTTTGATCCATTCAAAATCACTGTCAGCGAAATTTCCTGCACAAGTGATATTGTACCTATACCTCTGTGGCAGAATTTCAGTCTGATG
>NW_015723246.1:0-291 GCF_001515625.1 Sinocyclocheilus rhinocerous
CTCGAACCCACAACCTTTGGGTTATGAGTACGACTCTCTAACCATAAGGCCACGACTTCCCCCTGCTTTTTAATCAAAAAAAATTTTTGTTTAAATTTGTGTATTGTTGTATATAGTAATAATAACAACATCAAAAACAAAACAATAACCATCTAACCATCTAACACTGGAGGTTTTCAGAGATGTGATAAAAAAAGAGTTCTTTCATTCTACAGTTTTAAAGCTAAACGTGGCACTGACTGGTGTAGTTATGCTTTAAAGAAAATAGAAAACAAGTAAAGAGATAAAAAC
>NW_015723247.1:0-291 GCF_001515625.1 Sinocyclocheilus rhinocerous
TAGGATGTGAACTTCTGACCCTGGAGTCACCTGTCATGTCAAATGAGCTGTGACGTCTTCTGTCAAAGGACCACAGCTGCCATTTTCACACCTCTGCACACACACATATGACCTAAAATGCATGCACACACACACTCTGAACACCACATATCATTCCTTAAATGGAAGACTTTTCTAAACACTACTTTTAAAAATAACATGCTACTTTAAAACAGAACTATTCATTATAAAAACATTTACATTGTCAGCTTTAATGGAAGTTAAACCTTGTGAAAATTAAGTACACTTTAC
>NW_015723248.1:0-291 GCF_001515625.1 Sinocyclocheilus rhinocerous
AAAGAGAAAGGAAAACTTGAAATCGCTTCATATGACCCCTTTAACTGACCGCGGTCAAGTGAGCCGCCACCTGGATTCCGCTGCACGTCTGTTTGTGGTATTACGGTACGGATACACGAAGCGGCCAAAACGCCGACGAAGACTATATTTCAGCGGTTATTAATTAAATGTGCCCAAAAACTGGAAAAAAAACTATTAACAAGCATAATATTGGACATTATAAAAGATACAGTTATATTATGTTCAAATATTATACTGTGGAGTTTTCCACAAAAATAAAGTCTGTTAAAA
>NW_015723249.1:0-291 GCF_001515625.1 Sinocyclocheilus rhinocerous
TCATAGCGGAACCACTCTAATATAACTCAAAGCACAAAGGTGCTATATATAGCCAAATACAGTCAAATGGTGGGGTCTGTAACGAGGGAGGCGTGACAAAGTGGGGCTCCAAATGCAAGGCTTTAATAAGAGCATAGTTAAACAGGCATGGTCAACAACAGCAAACAACGTTGGCAGTGGCAAGGCAAAAGAGTAATCCAGATAATTAGGAAATGGTCAGGGCAGGCAGCAAAACGATCATAAACGAGAAAACAGTCCAGGGATCAAAACACAAAGGCAAGGAAACAGAGA
>NW_015723250.1:0-291 GCF_001515625.1 Sinocyclocheilus rhinocerous
TCCAAGGAACCAGGAAAACACACGTAGCGGGGAAAGACGAACATCCAATACCAGCCAAAGAAACTAGGAAACACACAGGGCTTAAATTATGGGACTAATAACGGGAATAACGAGAACCACCTGGAACTAATGAACAATCAACATATGGGAAAACTAGGTCAGGGCAGGCACATGGAGGCACATGGGGGCCAAGCAGGACCCATGCCACAGCCATGATGGCGGCCCACGGTGGAGCTGACGGAGGGGGGAGCCATGGAGGAATGGCCGCCGACTCCAGGGGGCCGACCAACG
>NW_015723251.1:0-291 GCF_001515625.1 Sinocyclocheilus rhinocerous
CCTGTTTGGTGACAGCACTCGCTGTGGGGCTTCTGTCCCCTCAGACGTTCAGGGGTGAAGGAAAGAGCGGAGAGGGGAAGGGGAGGAATCACTCCAGGGGTGGCAGCGCTAGAGGAGGGGCGGCGAGGAGCAGTCATTCCCATGTGGCTCAGACCCATCAGCACAGTCAATGTGAGGAGCACAGGGGGCACTTGTCTCCTATAATCACACCACATCCCCTCTGATAAAACCACTCGCTAGGCTCCTGCTGGAGGAGATGCAGACTATGACTGCGATTTGTTTGTTCTCCTG
>NW_015723252.1:0-291 GCF_001515625.1 Sinocyclocheilus rhinocerous
TCCCTCTGGATTTTAAGCTTGATACCAAAATCACATTCGTCTGAGGCTTTGATCCTTCGAGCATCTATCAGTATAAGTATTCTCACAGAATCGAACCCGTGACCGTGACGCTGCGAGCGGGACATCAGTCTCTGAGCGAGACACACGTTCAGCTGTGATTCCTCTCTTTAGGGCTCAGGCTGTGAAACACTGAGCGTCGTTCTTCCTGATACTACATTTTATTACACAGAGGAGTGATTGCTTCCACGGGTCGTCCTTGGTTAGATATATATCGATTAAAACAAGACGAGC
>NW_015723253.1:0-291 GCF_001515625.1 Sinocyclocheilus rhinocerous
TCATGACAGCTGGCAGGATGCCTGTGTAAACTCAGCATTAAACTAACCCCTGCAGCATGTTTATTGTCACAGTGATGATGAACTGACTCCAGATGAGGTGCATGTGATGCTGATAGACTACTTCACAGGGCAGAGGTTACGAAAAAGGTCTGGACGATGGTTTTAACTATATAACTGTTTTATGCCTGCTTCTACATCACTGCCTGTTTAGCCCCGCCCACCGTTTCTACATCGCTGTCTGATTATCCCCGCCCACTGATTCTACATCACTGCCTGTTTAGCCCCGCCCAC
>NW_015723254.1:0-291 GCF_001515625.1 Sinocyclocheilus rhinocerous
TCCTTGCTCCTCACTCCACTCAGTAGTGCAACCGTGACAGAATACTGGACCAAAAAGAGATGACTGCAGCTGAGGACGTGTTGTGGGGTTTGCGGCAGGGCGGTCTGAGGTTAGAACGATATATGGAGGGTTTTCTCGAGCTCTCTAACCGGGTGAGCTGGCACGATGCCGCTCTAGATAATTCGCTGCGATCTTCCTACATGAGATTAATCAGCTCGATCAAAGAAAAATCACGTGCTGTTCTTAAATGGTTCAGATTTCGAAGTGGAAGAAGTAAAGAAACTTCCCAAG
>NW_015723255.1:0-291 GCF_001515625.1 Sinocyclocheilus rhinocerous
TGGAGGGAAGCCCCGCCCACACTCCCGCCGCTGAGGGTGAGCTGCTATGGGTCACTGGACATTATATGGATGTTTTTCAAGAGGACTTAATAGACTGGTTTGGGGAGGTAATACCCGGTGCTCCTGAGTCTCCTATGTCTCATGCGTCTCCACTGTTTCCGCCCAGCTCCTGTTCTCCTGTTCTCCTGTGCTCCCTCTCAGCCTTCCTCTCCCACCTCCTCTCCTAAAACCAGCCAGTTCCTCAGTCCTATCTCCGCTGGTGCCTGTCAGTCCCTCAGCTCACCCTCAGTC
>NW_015723256.1:0-291 GCF_001515625.1 Sinocyclocheilus rhinocerous
TCTTTTGCCAAGCAGCCTTATGTTCAACAGGTCTCATAACACAAACTGTTTGACTTGCGCCTTGTCAGATTAATGAAACAATAAGCTCTTATGTAGCAATATTTTCATAAAGAAAATATATTCAGCGGTGAAAATTATGAAAATATGGCTTAAATTGTGCTGAATTGGCATAATTGTTAGAATACATGTTCCACTAATAATTTAGATTTTTGATCAGATCTCCAGGCACATCCAGCTGAAGCCGGGTGGAAGGCTGGAACAGACGATCTCTATGGCACTGGAAGGACAGCC
>NW_015723257.1:0-291 GCF_001515625.1 Sinocyclocheilus rhinocerous
AGCTTTCCAAAGAAGCATTCATTATCCGCTCCCTCCAGCTGGTTTCCCCAAGACTTATTGCCATCTGTGGAAAGGTCAGCTCACTCGTGTCTTCTTTACTCGTAGCTGCCACTTAAACACTCTCTTATGCTTTCTGTCTTTAAGTAACTCTCATATATATCACATTACACATGCAGCATTGCCATAAATGTTGTACCTGATGGTTGACAATACCCTTTTGCGAGGTATTCCTATAAATCTGGTAGCTATATTATATTATATTATATTATATTATATATTACAGGGCTTGAA
>NW_015723258.1:0-291 GCF_001515625.1 Sinocyclocheilus rhinocerous
TCTGGAGAAGACGCTGGCAGGTCTGCCTCTTCTCGTCGCTCATAAAGAGGATGAAATTCCAGTGCTGAAGGTAAGTGTGCTGCTTTACAAACCAATCAGTCATGTCCCTCTCTCTAAGAACATTCTGCTTTTCTTTGTCTTTCAGTCCTTTTCTCGTTCTTACATTAATCAGTCAAACGTCAGAATTAACAGTTAATCTTATTGCTACATTGGTGACCTTTCCTGTATCCTGATGTTGGTTGTTTCTAGGACGAGTTGATCCGGGAGCTGAAACAGACTCTGAATTCCATA
>NW_015723259.1:0-291 GCF_001515625.1 Sinocyclocheilus rhinocerous
TACACTTGATACGATTTAAATTAATTTACAAAATGATGATATTTACATTATTATTATTATTATTATTAGAAACTATGCTCATATTAGTATTAGTACTGTAGTAGGTTCGTATTAAGTAACATCCACAATAGAATAAACGAAATAATACATAAATAATTAATAATAATAAAAAATAAAGTAATAAAACCACATGATATAAATCAATTTGACAGTAAAACACAGGCTTTTTTCACAATATATTTTTTTAAGATTTATAAACACAGTCAGGGAGTACAAAAGCAAACAAAAATA